>NW_027189846.1:0-80367 GCF_040958095.1 Procambarus clarkii | reverse complement strand
ATCGACGTTTCAGCCGGAATAGAGCGATTTTCGTGTACATCTTCCATCGGTAATATAAACGGAAAATCAGTAACATTTTAGTTAATACTAAATGAAAACACATTGATTTTTATCATTTGTATTGGAAACAACATTGTCATATGCTTTTCTTGGATCTAAATAATACGAAACCTCGCTCTGTGATTTGAAGTTAAAATCCTCAAATATGGTTATATATTGACTTTTTCACGTTTTTCATGTAGTTTGATATACGTAAATATATTCATTTTTACCAATATTTCGATACTATTTCATGTAGTATCACGATATGTGATTTGGCCTTCAAATCTCAGAATTTCGCAAATATTGCATTTTAAGCAAGTTTTCTTGCATTTTGTTTCGTACGAAAAATCATCGAATTTAGCAATATTTTGACGTTTATCATCCCCTTTTCCTTTATGTGACTTAAACAAAATATCATCGAATTAGGCAATATTTTGCCGTTTTCCACGTTTTTTGAATTTACAGTCTATGGGTATTAATTCATATATATACGATAAAAATTATGCAAACACATAATTGATTAGATAATAACCTTAAATACTTCATTTTCAATCATCTATTTGTTTCTCGTTAAAATACTGAGTAAGATATTGAAAAGGGAGAAGTTCTGTTTTTATTGCATATATCGACGTTTCAGCCGGAATAGAGCGATTTTCGTGTACATCTTCCATCGGTAATATAAACGGAAAATCAGTAACATTTTAGTTAATACTAATGAAAACACATTGATTTTTATCATTTGTATTGGAAACAACATTGTCATATGTCTTTTCTTGGATCTAAATAATACGAAACCTCGCTCTGTGATTTGAAGTTAAAATCCTCAAATATGGTTATATATTGACTTTTTTCACGTTTTTCATGTAGTTTATATTACGTAAATATATTCATTTTACCAATATTTCGATACTATTTCATGTAGTATCACGATATGTGATTTGGCCTTCAAATCTCAGAATTTCGCATAATATTGCATTTTAAGCAAGTTTTCTTGCATTTTGTTTCGTACGAAAAATCATCGAATTTAGCAATATTTTGACGTTTATCATCCCCTTTTCCTATGTGAATTAAACAAAATATCATCGAATTAGGCAATATTTTGCCGTTTTCCACGTTTTTGTGAATTTACAGTCTATGGGTATTAATTCATATATATACGATAAAAATTATGCAAACACATAATTGATTAGATAATAACCTTAAATACTTCATTTCAATCATCTATTTGTTTCTCGTTAAAATACTGAGTAAGATATTGAAAAGGGAGAAGTTCGGTTTTTATTGCATATATCGACGTTTCAGCCGGAATAGAGGATTTTCGTGTACATCTTCCATCGGTAATATAAACGGAAAATCAGTAACATTTTAGTTAACTAATGAAAACACATTGATTTTTATCATTTGTATTGGAAACAACATTGTCATATGTTTTTCTTGGATCTAAATAATACGAAACCTCGCTCTGTGATTTGAAGTTAAAATCCTCAAATATGGTTAATATTGACTTTTTCACGTTTTTCATGTAGTTTGATATTACGTAAATATATTCATTTTACCAATATTTCGATACTATTTCATGTAGTATCACGATATGTGATTTGGCCTTCAAATCTCAGAATTTCGCATAATATTGCATTTTAAGCAAGTTTTCTTGCATTTTGTTTCGTACGAAAAATCATCGAATTTAGCAATATTTTGATGTTTATCATCCCCTTTTCCTTTATGTGAATTAAACAAAATATCATCGAATTAGGCAATATTTTGCCGTTTTCCACGTTTTTGTGAATTTACAGTCTATGGGTATTAATTCATATATATACGATAAAAATTATGCAAACACATAATTGATTAGATAATAACCTTAAATACTTCATTTTCAATCATCTATTTGTTTCTCGTTAAAATACTGAGTAAGATATTGAAAGGGGAGATGTTCGGTTTTTATTGCATATATCGACGTTTCAGCGGATAGAGCGGTTTTTACGTGTACATCTTCCCTCGGTAATATAAACGGAAAATCAGGAACATTTTAGTTAATTCTAATGAAAACACATTGATTTTTATCATTTGTATTGGAAACAACATTGTCATATGTCTTTTCTTGGATCTAAAATACGAAACCTCGCTCTATGATTTGAAGTTAAAATCTCAAATATGGTAAATAGTGACTTTTTTCACGTTTTTCATGTAGTTTGATATTACGTAAATATATTCATTTTTACCAATATTTCGATACTATTTCATGTAGTATCACGATATGTGATTTGGCCTTCAAATCTTAGAATTTCGCATAATATTGCATTTTAAGCAAGTTTTCTTGCATTTTGTTTCGTACGAAAAATCATCGAATTTAGCAATATTTTGACGTTTATCATCCCCTTTTCCTTTATGTGACTTAAACAAAATATCATCGAATTAGGCAATATTTTGCCGTTTTCCACGTTTTTGTGAATTTACAGTCTATGGGTATTAATTCATATATATACGATAAAAATTATGCAAACACATAATTGATTAGATAATAACCTTAAATACTTCATTTTCAATCATCTATTTGTTTCTCGTTAAAATACTGAGTAAGATATTGAAAAGGGGAGAGTTCTGTTTTTATTGCATATATCGACGTTTCAGCCGGAATAGAGCGATTTTCGTGTACATCTTCCATCGGTAATATAAACGGAAAATCAGTAACATTTTAGTTAATACTAATGAAAACACATTGATTTTTATCATTTGTATTGGAAACAACATTGTCATATGTCTTTTCTTGGATCTAAATAATACGAAACCTCGCTCTGTGATTTGAAGTTAAAATCCTCAAATATGGTTAATATTGACTTTTTTCACGTTTTTCATGTAGTTTGATATTACGTAAATATATTCATTTTTACCAATATTTCGATACTATTTCATGTAGTATCACGATATGTGATTTGGCCTTCAAATCTCAGAATTTCGCATAATATTGCATTTTAAGCAAGTTTTCTTGCATTTTGTTTCGTACGAAAAATCATCGAATTTAGCAATATTTTGACGTTTATCATCCCCTTTTCCTTTATGTGACTTAAACAAAATATCATCGAATTAGGCAATATTTTGCCGTTTTCCACGTTTTTGTGAATTTACAGTCTATGGGTATTAATTCATATATATACGATAAAAATGATGCAAACACATAATTGATTAGATAATAACCTTAAATACTTCATTTTCAATCATCTATTTGTTTCTCGTTAAAATACTGAGTAAGATATTGAAAAGGGGAGAAGTTCGGTTTTTATTGCATATATCGACGTTTCAGCCGGAATAGAGCGATTTTCGTGTACATCTTCCATCGGTAATATAAACGGAAAATCAGTAACATTTTAGTTAATACTAATGAAAACACATTGATTTTTATCATTTGTATTGGAAACAACATTGTCATATGTCTTTTCTTGGATCTAAATAATACGAAACCTCGCTCTGTGATTTGAAGTTAAAATCCTCAAATATGGTTATATATTGACTTTTTCACGTTTTTCATGTAGTTTGATATACGTAAATATATTCATTTTACCAATATTTCGATTCTATTTCATGTAGTATCACGATATGTGATTTGGCCTCAAATATCAGAATTTCGCAAAATTGCATTTTAAGCAAGTTTTCTTGCATTTTGTTTCGTACGAAAAATCATCGAATTTAGCAATATTTTGACGTTTATCATCCCCTTTTCCTTTATGTGACTTAACAAAATATCATCGAATTAGGCAATATTTTGCCGTTTTCCACGTTTTTGTGAATTTACAGTCTATGGTATTAATTCATATATATACGATAAAAATGATGCAAACACATAATTGATTAGATAATAACCTTAAATACTTCATTTTCAATCATCTATTTGTTTCTCGTTAAAATACTGAGTAAGATATTGAAAAGGGGAAGAAGTTCTGTTTTTATTGCATATATCGACGTTTCAGCCGGAATAGAGCGATTTTCGTGTACATCTTCCATCGGTAATATAAACGGAAAATCAGTAACATTTTAGTTAATACTAATGAAAACACATTGATTTTTATCATTTGTATTGGAAACAACATTGTCATATGTCTTTTCTTGGATCTAAATAATACGAAACCTCGCTCTCTGATTTGAAGTTAAAATCCTCAAATATGGTTAAATATTGACTTTTTTCACGTTTTTCATGTAGTTTGATATTACGTAAATATATTCATTTTACCAATATTTCGATACTATTTCATGTAGTATCACGATATGTGATTTGGCCTTCAAATCTTAGAATTTCGCATAATATTGCATTTTAAGCAAGTTTTCTTGCATTTTGTTTCGTACGAAAAATCATCGAATTTAGCAATATTTTGACGTTTATCATCCCCTTTTCCTTTATGTGACTTAAACAAAATATCATCGAATTAGGCAATATTTTGCCGTTTTCCACGTTTTTGTGAATTTACAGTCTATGGGTATTAATTCATATATATACGATAAAAATTATGCAAACACATAATTGATTAGATAATAACCTTAAATACTTCATTTTCAATCATCTATTTGTTTCTCGTTAAAATACTGAGTAATATTGAAAAGGGAGAAGTTCGGTTTTTATTGCATATATCGACGTTTCAGCCGGATTAGAGCGGTTTTACGTGTACATCTTCCCTCGGTAATATAAACGGAAAATCAGGAACATTTTAGTTAATTCTAATGAAAACACATTGATTTTTATCATTTGTATTGGAAACAACATTGTCATATGTCTTTTCTTGGATCTAAATAATACGAAACCTCGCTCTGTGATTTGAAGTTAAAATCCTCAAATATGGTTATATATTGACTTTTTTCACGTTTTTCATATAGTTTGATATTACGTAAATATATTCATTTTTACCAATATTTCGATACTATTTCATGTAGTATCACGATATGTGATTTGGCCTTCAAATCTTAGAATTTCGCATAATATTGCATTTTAAGCAAGTTTTCTTGCATTTTGTTTCGTACGAAAAGTCATCGAATTTAGCAATATTTTGACGTTTATCATCCCTCTTTCCTTTATGTGACTTAAAACAAAATATCATCGAATTAGGCAATATTTTGCCGTTTTCCACGTTTTTGTGAATTTACAGTCTATGGGTATTAATTCATATATATACGATAAAAATTATGCAAACACATAATTGATTAGATACTTATACCTTAAATACTTCAATTTCAATCATCTATTTGTTTCTTGTTAAAATACTGAGTAAGATATTGAAAAGGAGAGATGTTCGGTTTTTATTGCATATATCGACGTTTCAGCCGGATTAGAGCGGTTTTACGTGTACATCTTCCCTCGGAAATATAAACGGAAAATCAGGAACATTTTAGATAATTCTAATGAAAACACATTGATTTTTATCATTTGTATTGGAAACAACATTGTCATATGTCTTTTCTTGGATCTAAATAATACGAAACCTCGCTCTATGATTTGAAGGGTAAAATCTTCAAATATGGTAAAATAGTGACTTTTTCACGTTAATCATGTAGTTTGATATTACGTAAATATATTCATTTTTACCAATATTTCGATACTATTTCATGTAGTATCACGATATGTGATTTGGCCTTCAAATCTTAGAATTTCGCATAATAATGCATTTTAAGCAAGTTTTCTTGCATTTTGTTTCGTACGAAAAATCATCGAATTTAGCAATATTTTGACGTTTATCATCCCCTTTTCCTTTATGTGACTTAAACAAAATATCATCAAATTAGGCAATATTTTGCCGTTTTCCACGTTTTTTGAATTTACAGTCTATGGGTATTAATTCATATATATACGATAAAAATTATGCAAACACATAATTGATTAGATAATAACCTTAAATACTTCATTTTCAATCATCTATTTGTTTCTCGTTAAAATACTGAGTAAGATATGGAAAAGGGGAGAAGTTCTGTTTTTATTGCATATATCGACGTTTCAGCCGGAATAGAGCGATTTTCGTGTACATCTTCCATCGGTAATATAAACGGAAAATCAGTAACATTTTAGTTAATACTAATGAAAACACATTGATTTTTATCATTTGTATTGGAAACAACATTGTCATATGTCTTTTCTTGGATATAAATAATACGAAACCTCGCTCTGTGATTTGAAGTTAAAATCCTCAAATATGGTTATATATTGACTTTTTTCACGTTTTTCATGTAGTTTGATATTACGTAAATATATTCATTTTTACCAATATTTCGATACTATTTCATGTAGTATCACGATATGTGATTTGGCCGTCAAATATCAGAATTTCGCAAAATATTGCATTTTAAGCAAGTTTTCTTGCATTTTGTTTCGTACGAAAAATCATCGAATTTAGCAATATTTTGACGTTCATCATCCCCTTTTCCTTTATGTGACTTAAACAAAATATCATCGAATTAGGCAATATTTTGCCGTTTTCCACGTTTTTGTGAATTTACAGTCTATGGGTATTAATTCATATATATACGATAAAAATGATGCAAACACATAATTGATTAGATAATAACCTTAAATACTTCATTTTCAATCATCTATTTGTTTCTCGTTAAAATACTGAGTAAGATATTGAAAAGGGGAGAAGTTCGGTTTTTATTGCATATATCGACGTTTCAGCCGGAATAGAGCGATTTTCGTGTACATCTTCCATCGGTAATATAAACGGAAAATCAGTAACATTTTAGTTAATACTAATGAAAACACATTGATTTTTATCATTTGTTTTGGAAACAACATTGTTATATGTCTTTTCTTGGATCTAAATAATACGAAACCTCGCTCTGTGATTTGAAGTTAAAATCCTCAAATATGGTTAAATATTGACTTTTTTCACGTTTTTCATGTAGTTTGATATTACGTAAATATATTCATTTCTACCAATATTTCGATACTATTTCATGTAGTATCACGATATGTGATTAGGCCTTCAAATCTTAGAATTTCGCATAATATTGCATTTTTAGCAAGTTTTCTTGCATTTTGTTTCGTACGAAAAATCATCGAATTTAGCAATATTTTGACGTTTATCATCCCCTTTTCCTTTATGTGACTTAAACAAAATATCATCGAATTAGGCAATATTTTGCCGTTTTCCACGTTTTTGTGAATTTACAGTCTATGGGTATTAATTCATATATATACGATAAAAATTATTCAAACACATAATTGATTAGATAATAACCTTAAATACTTCATTTTCAATCATCTATTTGTTTCTCGTTAAAATACTGAGTAAGATATTGAAAAGGGGAGATGTTCGGTTTTTATTGCATATATCGACGTTTCAGCCGGATTAGAGCGGTTTTACGTGTACATCTTCCCTCGGTAATATAAACGGAAAATCAGGAACATTTTAGTTAATTCTAATGAAAACACATTGATTTTTATCATTTGTATTGGAAACAACATTGTCATATGTCTTTTCTTGGATCTAAATAATACGAAACCTCGCTCTGTGATTTGAAGTTAAAATCCTCAAATATGGTTATATATTGACTTTTTTCACGTTTTTCATATAGTTTGATATTACGTAAATATATTCATTTTTACCAATATTTCGATACTATTTCATGTAGTATCACGATATGTGATTTGGCCTTCAAATCTTAGAATTTCGCATAATATTGCATTTTAAGCAAGTTTTCTTGCATTTTGTTTCGTACGAAAAATCATCGAATTTAGCAATATTTTGACGTTTATCATCCTCTTTTCCTTTATGTGACTTAAACAAAATATCATCGAATTAGGCAATATTTTGCCGTTTTCCACGTTTTTGTGAATTTACAGTCTATGGGTATTAATTCATATATATACGATAAAAATTATGCAAACACATAATTGATTAGATACTTATACCTTAAATACTTCATTTTCAATCTTCTATTTGTTTCTCGTTAAAATACTGAGTAAGATATTGAAAAGGGGAGAAGTTCTGTTTTTATTGCATATATCGACGTTTCAGCCGGAATAGAGTAATTTTCGTGTACATCTTCCATCGGTAATATAAACGGAAAATCAGCAACATTTTAGTTAATACTAATGAAAACACATTGATTTTTATCATTTGTATTGGAAACAACATTGTCATATGTCTTTTCTTGGATCTAAATAATACGAAACCTCGCTCTGTGATTTGAAGTTAAAATCCTCAAATATGGTTAAATATTGACTTTTTTCACGTTTTTCATGTAGTTTGATATTACGTAAATATATGCATTTTTACCAATATTTCGATACTATTTCATGTAGTATCACGATATGTGATTTGGCCTTCAAATCTTAGAATTTCGCATAATAATGCATTTTAAGCAAGTTTTCTTGCATTTTGTTTCGTACGAAAAATCATCGAATTTAGCAATATTTTGACGTTTATCATCCCCTTTTCCTTTATGTGACTTAAACAAAATATCATCGAATTAGGCAATATTTTGCCGTTTTCCACGTTTTTTGAATTTACAGTCTATGGGTATTAATTCATATATATACGATAAAAATGATGCAAACACATAATTGATTAGATAATAACCTTAAATACTTCATTTTCAATCATCTATTTGTTTCTCGTTAAAATACTGAGTAAGATATGGAGAAGGGGAGAAGTTCTGTTTTTATTGCATATATCGACGTTTCAGCTGGAATAGAGCGATTTTCGTGTACATCTTCCATCGGTAATATAAACGGAAAATCAGTAACATTTTAGTTAATACTAATGAAAACACATTGATTTTTATCATTTGTATTGGAAACAACATTGTCATATGTCTTTTCTTGGATATAAATAATACGAAACCTCGCTCTGTGATTTGAAGTTAAAATCCTCAAATATGGTTATATATTGACTTTTTTCACGTTTTTCATGTAGTTTGATATTACGTAAATATATTTATTTTTACCAATATTTCGATACTATTTCATGTAGTATCACGATATGTGATTTGGCCGTCAAATATCAGAATTTCGCAAAATATTGCATTTTAAGCAAGTTTTCTTGCATTTTGTTTCGTACGAAAAATCATCGAATTTAGCAATATTTTGACGTTCATCATCCCCTTTTCCTTTATGTGACTTAAACAAAATATCATCGAATTAGGCAATATTTTGCCGTTTTCCACGTTTTTGTGAATTTACAGTCTATGGGTATTAATTCATATATATACGATAAAAATGATGCAAACACATAATTGATTAGATAATAACCTTAAATACTTCATTTTAAATCATCTATTTGTTTCTCGTTAAAATACTGAGTAAGATATTGAAAAGGGGAGAAGTTCGGTTTTTATTGCATATATCGACGTTTCAGCCGGAATAGAGCGATTTTTGTGTACATCTTCCATCGGTAATATAAACGGAAAATCAGTAACATTTTAGTTAATACTAATGAAAACACATTGATTTTTATCATTTGTATTGGAAACAACATTGTCATATGTCTTTTCTTGGATCTAAATAATACAAAACCTCGCTCTGTGATTTGAAGTTAAAATCCTCAAATATGGTTATATATTGACTTTTTTCACGTTTTTCATGTAGTTTGATATTACGTAAATATATTCATTTTTACCAATATTTCGATACTATTTCATGTAGTATCACGATATGTGATTTGGCCTTCAAATCTCAGAATTTCGCATAATATTGCATTTTAAGCAAGTTTTCTTGCATTTTGTTTCGTACGAAAAATCATCGAATTTAGCAATATTTTGACGTTTATCATCCCCTTTTCCTTTATGTGATTAAAACAAAATATCATCGAATTAGGCAATATTTTGCCGTTTTTCCACGTTTTTGTGAATTTTCAGTCTATGGGTATTAATTCATATATATACGATAAAAATTATGCAAACACATAATTGATTAGATAATAACCTTAAATACTTCATTTTCAATCATCTATTTGTTTCTCGTTAAAATACTGAGTAAGATATTGAAAAGGGGAGAAGTTCGGTTTTATTGCATATATCGACGTTTCAGCCGGATTAGAGCGGTTTTACGTGTACATCTTCCCTCGGTAATATAAACGGAAAATCAGGAACATTTTAGTTAATTCTAATGAAAACACATTGATTTTTATCATTTGTATTGGAAACAACATTGTCATATGTCTTTTCTTGAATCTAAATAATACGAAACCTCGCTCTATGATTTGAAGTTAAAATCCACAAATATGGTTAAATAGTGACTTTTTTCACCTTTTTCATGTAGTTTAATACTACGTAAATATATTCATTTTAACCAATATTTCGATTCTATTTCATGTAGAATCACGATATGTGATTTGGCCTTCAAATCTCAGAATTTCGCATAATATTGCATTTTAAGCAAGTTTTCTTGCATTTTTTTTCGTACGAAAAATCATCGAATTTAGCAATATTTTGACGTTTATCATCCCCTTTTCCTTTATGTGACTTAAACAAAATATCATCGAATTAGGCAATATTTTGCCGTTTTCCACGTTTTTGTGAATTTACAGTCTATGGATATTAATTCATATATATACGATAAAAATGATGCAAACACATAATTGATAGATAATAACCTTAAATACTTCATTTTCAATCATCTATTTGTTTCTCGTTAAAATACTGAGTAAGATATTGAAAAGGGGAGAAGTTCTGTTTTTATTGCGTATATCGACGTTTCAGCCGGAATAGAGCGATTTTCGTGTACATCTTCCATCGGTAATATAAACGGAAAATCAGTAACATTTTAGTTAATACTAATGAAAACACATTGATTTTTATCATTTGTATTGGAAACAACATTGTCATATGTCTTTTCTTGGATCTAAATAATACGAAACCTCGCTCTCTGATTTGAAGTTAAAATCCTCAAATATGGTTAAATATTGACTTTTTTCACGTTTTTCATGTAGTTTGATATTACGTAAATATATTCATTTCTACCAATATTTCGATACTATTTCATGTAGTATCACGATATGTGATTAGGCCTTCAAATCTTAGAATTTCGCATAATATTGCATTTTTAGCAAGTTTTCTTGCATTTTGTTTCGTACGAAAAATCATCGAATTTAGCAATATTTTGACGTTTATCATCCCCTTTTCCTTTATGTGACTTAAACAAAATATAATCGAATTAGGCAATATTTTGCCGTTTTCCACGTTTTTGTGAATTTACAGTCTATGGGTATTAATTCATATATATACGATAAAAATTATTCAAACACATAATTGATTAGATAATAACCTTAAATACTTCATTTTCAATCATCTATTTGTTTCTCGTTAAAATACTGAGTAAGATATTGAAAAGGGGAGATGTTCGGTTTTTATTGCATATATCGACGTTTCAGCCGGAATAGAGTAATTTTCGTGTACATCTTCCATCGGTAATATAAACGGAAAATCAGCAACATTTTAGTTAATACAAATGAAAACACATTGATTTTTATCATTTGTATTGGAAACAACATTGTCATATGTCTTTTCTTGGATCTAAATAATACGAAACCTCGCTCTGTGATTTGAAGTTAAAATCCTCAAATATGGTTAAATATTGACTTTTTTCACGTTTTTCATGTAGTTTGATATTACGTAAATATATGCATTTTTACCAATATTTCGATACTATTTCATGTAGTATCACGATATGTGATTTGGCCTTCAAATCTTAGAATTTCGCATAATAATGCATTTTAAGCAAGTTTTCTTGCATTTTGTTTCGTACGAAAAATCATCGAATTTAGCAATATTTTGACGTTTATCATCCCCTTTTCCTTTATGTGACTTAAACAAAATATCATCGAATTAGGCAATATTTTGCCGTTTTCCACGTTTTTTGAATTTACAGTCTATGGGTATTAATTCATATATATACGATAAAAATTATGCAAACACATAATTGATTAGATAATAACCTTAAATACTTCATTTTCAATCATCTATTTGTTTCTCGTTAAAATACTGAGTAAGATATGGAGAAGGGGAGAAGTTCTGTTTTTATTGCATATATCGACGTTTCAGCCGGAATAGAGCGATTTTCGTGTACATCTTCCATCGGTAATATAAACGGAAAATCAGTAACATTTTAGTTAATACTAATGAAAACACATTGATTTTTATCATTTGTATTGGAAACAACATTGTCATATGTCTTTTCTTGGATCTAAATAATACAAAACCTCGCTCTGTGATTTGAAGTTAAAATCCTCAAATATGGTTATATATTGACTTTTTTCACGTTTTTCATGTAGTTTGATATTACGTAAATATATTTATTTTTACCAATATTTCGATACTATTTCATGTAGTATCACGATATGTGATTTGGCCGTCAAATATCAGAATTTCGCAAAATATTGCATTTTAAGCAAGTTTTCTTGCATTTTGTTTCGTACGAAAAATCATCGAATTTAGCAATATTTTGACGTTTATCATCCCCTTTTCCTTTATGTGATTTAAACAAAATATCATCGAATTAGGCAATATTTTGCCGTTTTTCCACGTTTTTGTGAATTTTCAGTCTATGGGTATTAATTCATATATATACGATAAAAATTATGCAAACACATAATTGATTAGATAATAACCTTAAATACTTCATTTTCAATCATCTATTTGTTTCTCGTTAAAATACTGAGTAAGATATTGAAAAGGGGAGAAGTTCGGTTTTTATTGCATATATCGACGTTTCAGCCGGATTAGAGCGGTTTTACGTGTACATCTTCCCTCGGTAATATAAACGGAAAATCAGGAACATTTTAGTTAATTCTAATGAAAACACATTGATTTTTATCATTTGTATTGGAAACAACATTGTCATATGTCTTTTCTTGAATCTAAATAATACGAAACCTCGCTCTATGATTTGAAGTTAAAATCCACAAATATGGTTAAATAGTGACTTTTTTCACCTTTTTCATGTAGTTTAATACTACGTAAATATATTCATTTTAACCAATATTTCGATTCTATTTCATGTAGAATCACGATATGTGATTTGGCCTTCAAATCTCAGAATTTCGCATAATATTGCATTTCAAGCAAGTTTTCTTGCATTTTTTTTCGTACGAAAAATCATCGAATTTAGCAATATTTTGACGTTTATCATCCCCTTTTCCTCTATGTGAATTAAACAAAATATCATCGAATTAGGCAATATTTTTCCGTTTTCCACGTTTTTGTGAATTTACAGTCTATGGGTATTAATTCATATATATACGATAAAAATTATGCAAACACATAATTGATTAGATAATAACCTTAAATACTTCATTTCAACCATCTATTTGTTTCTCGTTAAAATACTGAGTAAGATATTGAAAAGGGGAGAAGTTCGGTTTTTATTGCATATATCGACGTTTCAGCCGGAATAGAGTGATTTTCGTGTACATCTTCCA
Source organism: Procambarus clarkii (assembly GCF_040958095.1). Classification (NCBI taxonomy): domain Eukaryota; kingdom Metazoa; phylum Arthropoda; class Malacostraca; order Decapoda; family Cambaridae; genus Procambarus; species Procambarus clarkii. Next base: position 66,931 of record NW_027189846.1, on the reverse strand, counting down.
TCGGTAATATAAACGGAAAATCAGTAACATTTTAGTTAACACTAATGAAAACACATTGATTTTTATCATTTGTATTGGAAACAACATTGTCATGTGTTTTCTTGGATCTAAATAATACGAAACCTCGCTCTGTGATTTGAAGTTAAAATCCTCAAATATGGTTAAGTATTGACTTTTTTCACGTTTTTCATGTAGTTTGATATTACGTAAATATATTCATTTTTACCAATATTTCGATACTATTTCATGTAGTATCACGATATGTGATTTGGCCTTCAAATCTCAGAATTTCGCATAATATTGCATTTTAAGCAAGTTTTCTTGCATTTTGTTTCGTACGAAAAATCATCGAATTTAGCAATATTTTGACGTTTATCATCCCCTTTTCCTCTATGTGAATTAAACAAAATATCATCGAATTAGGCAATATTTTGCCGTTTTCCACGTTTTTGTGAATTTACAGTCTATGGGTATTAATTCATATATATACGATAAAAATTATGCAAACACATAATTGATTAGATAATAACCTTAAATACTTCATTTTCAACCATCTATTTGTTTCTCGTTAAAATACTGAGTAAGATATTGAAAAGGGGAGATGTTCGGTTTTTATTGCATATATCGACGTTTCAGCCGGATTAGAGCGGTTTTACGTGTACATCTTTTCTCGGAAATATAAACGGAAAATCAGGAACATTTTAGATAATTCTAATGAAAACACATTGATTTTTATCATTTGTATTGGAAACAACATTGTCATATGTCTTTTCTTGGATCTAAATAATACGAAACCTCGCTCTATGATTTGAAGGTAAAATCTTCAAATATGGTAAAATAGTGACTTTTTCACGTTAATCATGTAGTTTGATATTACGTAAATATATTCATTTTTACCAATATTTCGATACTATTTCATGTAGTATCACGATATGTGATTTGGCCTTCAAATCTTAGAATTTCGCATAATAATGCATTTTAAGCAAGTTTTCTTGCATTTTGTTTCGTACGAAAAATCATCGAATTTAGCAATATTTTGACGTTTATCATCCCCTTTTTCTTTATGTGACTTAAACAAAATATCATCGAATTAGGCAATATTTTGCCGTTTTCCACGTTTTTTGAATTTACAGTCTATGGGTATTAATTCATATATATACGATAAAAATTATGCAAACACATAATTGATTAGATAATAACCTTAAATACTTCATTTTCAATCATCTATTTGTTTCTCGTTAAAATACTGAGTAAGATATGGAAAAGGGGAGAAGTTCTGTTTTTATTGCATATATCGACGTTTCAGCCGGAATAGAGCGATTTTCGTGTACATCTTCCATCGGTAATATAAACGGAAAATCAGTAACATTTTAGTTAATACTAATGAAAACACATTGATTTTTATCATTTGTATTGGAAACAACATTGTTATATGTCTTTTCTTGGATCTAAATAATACAAAACCTCGCTCTGTGATTTGAAGTTAAAATCCTCAAATATGGTTATATATTGACTTTTTTCACGTTTTTCATGTAGTTTGATATTACGTAAATATATTCATTTGTACCAATATTTCGATACTATTTCATGTAGTATCACGATATGTGATTTGGCCTTCAAATCTCAGAATTTCGCATAATATTGCATTTTAAGCAAGTTTTCTTGCATTTTGTTTCGTACGAAAAATCATCGAATTTAGCAATATTTTGACGTTTATCATCCCCTTTTCCTTTATGTGATTTAAACAAAATATCATCGAATTAGGCAATATTTTGCCGTTTTTCCACGTTTTTGTGAATTTTCAGTCTATGGGTATTAATTCATATATATACGATAAAAATTATGCAAACACATAATTGATTAGATAATAACCTTAAATACTTCATTTTCAATCATCTATTTGTTTCTCGTTAAAATACTGAGTAAGATATTGAAAAGGGGAGAAGTTCGGTTTTTATTGCATATATCGACGTTTCAGCCGGATTAGAGCGGTTTTACGTGTACATCTTCCCTCGGTAATATAAACGGAAAATCAGGAACATTTTAGTTAATTCTAATGAAAACACATTGATTTTTATCATTTGTATTGGAAACAACATTGTCATATGTCTTTTCTTGAATCTAAATAATACGAAACCTCGCTCTATGATTTGAAGTTAAAATCCACAAATATGGTTAAATAGTGACTTTTTTCACCTTTTTCATGTAGTTTAATACTACGTAAATATATTCATTTTAACCAATATTTCGATTCTATTTCATGTAGATTCACGATATGTGATTTGGCCTTCAAATCTCAGAATTTCGCATAATATTGCATTTTAAGCAAGTTTTCTTGCATTTTTTTTCGTACGAAAAATCATCGAATTTAGCAATATTTTGACGTTTATCATCCCCTTTTCCTCTATGTGAATTAAACAAAATATCATCGAATTAGGCAATATTTTGCCGTTTTCCACGTTTTTGTGAATTTACAGTCTATGGGTATTAATTCATATATATACGATAAAAATTATGCAAACACATAATTGATTAGATAATAACCTTAAATACTTCATTTCAACCATCTATTTGTTTCTCGTTAAAATACTGAGTAAGATATTGAAAAGGGGAGAAGTTCGGTTTTTATTGCATATATCGACGTTTCAGCCGGAATAGAGTGATTTTCGTGTACATCTTCCATCGGTAATATAAACGGAAAATCAGTAACATTTTAGTTAACACTAATGAAAACACATTGATTTTTATCATTTGTATTGGAAACAACATTGTCATGTGTTTTCTTGGATCTAAATAATACGAAACCTCGCTCTGTGATTTGAAGGTAAAATCCTCAAATATGGTTAAGTATTGACTTTTTTCACGTTTTTCATGTAGTTTGATATTACGTAAATATATTCATTTTTACCAATATTTCGATACTATTTCATGTAGTATCACGATATGTGATTTGGCCTTCAAATCTCAGAATTTCGCATAATATTGCATTTTAAGCAAGTTTTCTTGCATTTTGTTTCGTACGAAAAATCATCGAATTTAGCAATATTTTGACGTTTATCATCCCCTTTTCCTCTATGTGAATTAAACAAAATATCATCGAATTAGGCAATATTTTGCCGTTTTCCACGTTTTTGTGAATTTACAGTCTATGGGTATTAATTCATATATATACGATAAAAATTATGCAAACACATAATTGATTAGATAATAACCTTAAATACTTCATTTTCAACCATCTATTTGTTTCTCGTTAAAATACTGAGTAAGATATTGAAAAGGGGAGATGTTCGGTTTTTATTGCATATATCGACGTTTCAGCCGGATTAGAGCGGTTTTACGTGTACATCTTTTCTCGGAAATATAAACGGAAAATCAGGAACATTTTAGATAATTCTAATGAAAACACATTGATTTTTATCATTTGTATTGGAAACAACATTGTCATATGTCTTTTCTTGGATCTAAATAATACGAAACCTCGCTCTATGATTTGAAGGTAAAATCTTCAAATATGGTAAAATAGTGACTTTTTCACGTTAATCATGTAGTTTGATATTACGTAAATATATTCATTTTTACCAATATTTCGATACTATTTCATGTAGTATCACGATATGTGATTTGGCCTTCAAATCTTAGAATTTCGCATAATAATGCATTTTAAGCAAGTTTTCTTGCATTTTGTTTCGTACGAAAAATCATCGAATTTAGCAATATTTTGACGTTTATCATCCCCTTTTCCTTTATGTGACTTAAACAAAATATCATCGAATTAGGCAATATTTTGCCGTTTTCCACGTTTTTTGAATTTACAGTCTATAGGTATTAATTCATATATATACGATAAAAATTATGCAAACACATAATTGATTAGATAATAACCTTAAATACTTCATTTTCAATCATCTATTTGTTTCTCGTTAAAATACTGAGTAAGATATGGAAAAGGGGAGAAGTTCTGTTTTTATTGCATATATCGACGTTTCAGCCGGAATAGAGCGATTTTCGTGTACATCTTCCATCGGTAATATAAACGGAAAATCAGTAACATTTTAGTTAATACTAATGAAAACACATTGATTTTTATCATTTGTATTGGAAACAACATTGTTATATGTCTTTTCTTGGATCTAAATAATACAAAACCTCGCTCTGTGATTTGAAGTTAAAATCCTCAAATATGGTTATATATTGACTTTTTTCACGTTTTTCATGTAGTTTGATATTACGTAAATATATTCATTTTTACCAATATTTCGATACTATTTCATGTAGTATCACGATATGTGATTTGGCCTTCAAATCTCAGAATTTCGCATAATATTGCATTTTAAGCAAGTTTTCTTGCATTTTGTTTCGTACGAAAAATCATCGAATTTAGCAATATTTTGACGTTTATCATCCCCTTTTCCTTTATGTGATTTAAACAAAATATCATCGAATTAGGCAATATTTTGCCGTTTTTCCACGTTTTTGTGAATTTTCAGTCTATGGGTATTAATTCATATATATACGATAAAAATTATGCAAACACATAATTGATTAGATAATAACCTTAAATACTTCATTTTCAATCATCTATTTGTTTCTCGTTAAAATACTGAGTAAGATATTGAAAAGGGGAGAAGTTCGGTTTTTATTGCATATATCGACGTTTCAGCCGGATTAGAGCGGTTTTACGTGTACATCTTCCCTCGGTAATATAAACGGAAAATCAGGAACATTTTAGTTAATTCTAATGAAAACACATTGATTTTTATCATTTGTATTGGAAACAACATTGTCATATGTCTTTTCTTGAATCTAAATAATACGAAACCTCGCTCTATGATTTGAAGTTAAAATCCACAAATATGGTTAAATAGTGACTTTTTTCACCTTTTTCATGTAGTTTAATACTACGTAAATATATTCATTTTAACCAATATTTCGATTCTATTTCATGTAGAATCACGATATGTGATTTGGCCTTCAAATCTCAGAATTTCGCATAATATTGCATTTTAAGCAAGTTTTCTTGCATTTTTTTTCGTACGAAAAATCATCGAATTTAGCAATATTTTGACGTTTATCATCCCCTTTTCCTCTATGTGAATTAAACAAAATATCATCGAATTAGGCAATATTTTGCCGTTTTCCACGTTTTTGTGAATTTACAGTCTATGGGTATTAATTCATATATATACGATAAAAATTATGCAAACACATAATTGATTAGATAATAACCTTAAATACTTCATTTCAACCATCTATTTGTTTCTCGTTAAAATACTGAGTAAGATATTGAAAAGGGGAGAAGTTCGGTTTTTATTGCATATATCGACGTTTCAGCCGGAATAGAGTGATTTTCGTGTACATCTTCCATCGGTAATATAAACGGAAAATCAGAAACATTTTAGTTAACACTAATGAAAACACATTGATTTTTATCATTTGTATTGGAAACAACATTGTCATGTGTTTTCTTGGATCTAAATAATACGAAACCTCGCTCTGTGATTTGAAGTTAAAATCCTCAAATATGGTTAAGTATTGACTTTTTTCACGTTTTTCATGTAGTTTGATATTACGTAAATATATTCATTTTTACCAATATTTCGATACTATTTCATGTAGTATCACGATATGTGATTTGGCCTTCAAATCTCAGAATTTCGCATAATATTGCATTTTAAGCAAGTTTTCTTGCATTTTGTTTCGTACGAAAAATCATCGAATTTAGCAATATTTTGACGTTTATCATCCCCTTTTCCTATATGTGAATTAAACAAAATATCATCGAATTAGGCAATATTTTGCCGTTTTCCACGTTTTTGTGAATTTACAGTCTATGGGTATTAATTCATATATATACGATAAAAATTATGCAAACACATAATTGATTAGATAATAACCTTAAATACTTCATTTTCAATCATCTATTTGTTTCTCGTTAAAATACTGAGTAAGATATTGAAAAGGGGAGATGTTCGGTTTTTATTGCATATATCGACGTTTCAGCCGGATTAGAGCGGTTTTACGTGTACATCTTTTCTCGGAAATATAAACGGAAAATCAGGAACATTTTAGATAATTCTAATGAAAACACATTGATTTTTATCATTTGTATTGGAAACAACATTGTCATATGTCTTTTCTTGGATCTAAATAATACGAAACCTCGCTCTATGATTTGAAGGTAAAATCTTCAAATATGGTAAAATAGTGACTTTTTCACGTTAATCATGTAGTTTGATATTACGTAAATATATTCATTTTTACCAATATTTCGATACTATTTCATGTAGTATCACGATATGTGATTTGGCCTTCAAATCTTAGAATTTCGCAAATTAATGCATTTTAAGCAAGTTTTCTTGCATTTTGTTTCGTACGAAAAATCATCGAATTTAGCAATATTTTGACGTTTATCATCCCCTTTTCCTTTATGTGACTTAAACAAAATATCATCGAATTAGGCAATATTTTGCCGTTTTCCACGTTTTTTGAATTTACAGTCTATGGGTATTAATTCATATATATACGATAAAAATTATGCAAACACATAATTGATTAGATAATAACCTTAAATACTTCATTTTCAATCATCTATTTGTTTCTCGTTAAAATACTGAGTAAGATATGGAAAAGGGGAGAAGTTCTGTTTTTATTGCATATATCGACGTTTCAGCCGGAATAGAGCGATTTTCGTGTACATCTTCCATCGGTAATATAAACGGAAAATCAGTAACATTTTAGTTAATACTAATGAAAACACATTGATTTTTATCATTTGTATTGGAAACAACATTGTTATATGTCTTTTCTTGGATCTAAATAATACAAAACCTCGCTCTGTGATTTGAAGTTAAAATCCTCAAATATGGTTATATATTGACTTTTTTCACGTTTTTCATGTAGTTTGATATTACGTAAATATATTCATTTTTACCAATATTTCGATACTATTTCATGTAGTATCACGATATGTGATTTGGCCTTCAAATCTCAGAATTTCGCATAATATTGCATTTTAAGCAAGTTTTCTTGCATTTTGTTTCGTACGAAAAATCATCGAATTTAGCAATATTTTGACGTTTATCATCCCCTTTTCCTTTATGTGATTTAAACAAAATATCATCGAATTAGGCAATATTTTGCCGTTTTTCCACGTTTTTGTGAATTTTCAGTCTATGGGTATTAATTCATATATATACGATAAAAATTATGCAAACACATAATTGATTAGATAATAACCTTAAATACTTCATTTTCAATCATCTATTTGTTTCTCGTTAAAATACTGAGTAAGATATTGAAAAGGGGAGAAGTTCGGTTTTTATTGCATATATCGACGTTTCAGCCGGATTAGAGCGGTTTTACGTGTACATCTTCCCTCGGTAATATAAACGGAAAATCAGGAACATTTTAGTTAATTCTAATGAAAACACATTGATTTTTATCATTTGTATTGGAAACAACATTGTCATATGTCTTTTCTTGAATCTAAATAATACGAAACCTCGCTCTATGATTTGAAGTTAAAATCCACAAATATGGTTAAATAGTGACTTTTTTCACCTTTTTCATGTAGTTTAATACTACGTAAATATATTCATTTTAACCAATATTTCGATTCTATTTCATGTAGAATCACGATATGTGATTTGGCCTTCAAATCTCAGAATTTCGCATAATATTGCATTTTAAGCAAGTTTTCTTGCATTTTGTTTCGTACGAAAAATCATCGAATTTAGCAATATTTTGACGTTTATCATCCCCTTTTCCTCTATGTGAATTAAACAAAATATCATCGAATTAGGCAATATTTTGCCGTTTTCCACGTTTTTGTGAATTTACAGTCTATGGGTATTAATTCATATATATACGATAAAAATTATGCAAACACATAATTGATTAGATAATAACCTTAAATACTTCATTTCAACCATCTATTTGTTTCTCGTTAAAATACTGAGTAAGATATTGAAGAGGGGAGAAGTTCGGTTTTTATTGCATATATCGACGTTTCAGCCGGAATAGAGCGATTTTCGTGTACATCTTCCATCGGTAATATAAACGGAAAATCAGTAACATTTTAGTTAACACTAATGAAAACACATTGATTTTTATCATTTGTATTGGAAACAACATTGTCATGTGTTTTTTTGGATCTAAATAATACGAAACCTCGCTCCGTGATTTGAAGTTAAAATCCTCAAATATGGTTATATATTGACTTTTTTCACGTTTTTCATGTAGTTTGATATTACGAAAATATATTCATTTTTACCAATATTTCGATACTATTTCATGTAGTATCACGATATGTGATTTGGCCTTTAAATCTTAGAATTTCGCATAATATTGCATTTTAAGCAAGTTTTCTTGCATTTTGTTTCGTACGAAAAATCATCGAATTTAGCAATATTTTGACGTTTATCATCCCCTTTTCCTTTATGTGACTTAAACAAAATATCATCGAATTAGGCAATATTTTGCCGTTTTCCACGTTTTTGTGAATTTACAGTCTATGGGTATTAATTCATATATATACGATAAAAATTATGCAAACACATAATTGATTAGATACTTATACCTTAAATACTTCAATTTCAATCATCTATTTGTTTCTCGTTAAAATACTGAGTAAGATATTGAAAAGGGGAGAAGTTCTGTTTTTATTGCATATATCGACGTTTCAGCCGGAATAGAGCAATTTTCGTGTACATCTTCCATCGGTAATATAAACGGAAAATCAGCAACATTTTAGTTAATACTAATGAAAACACATTGATTTTTATCATTTGTATTGGAAACAACATTGTCATATGTCTTTTCTTGGATCTAAATAATACGAAACCTCGCTCTGTGATTTGAAGTTAAAATCCTCAAATATGGTTAAATATTGACTTTTTTCACGTTTTTCATGTAGTTTGATATTACGTAAATATATGCATTTTTACCAATATTTCGATACTATTTCATGTAGTATCACGATATGTGATTTGGCCTTCAAATCTCAGAATTTCGCATAATATTGCATTTTAAGCAAGTTTTCTTGCATTTTGTTTCGTACGAAAAATCATCGAATTTAGCAATATTTTGACGTTTATCATCCCCTTTTCCTCTATGTGAATTAAACAAAATATCATCGAATTAGGCAATATTTTGCCGTTTTCCACGTTTTTGTGAATTTACAGTCTATGGGTATTAATTCATATATATACGATAAAAATTATGCAAACACATAATTGATTAGATAATAACCTTAAATACTTCATTTCAACCATCTATTTGTTTCTCGTTAAAATACTGAGTAAGATATTGAAGAGGGGAGAAGTTCGGTTTTTATTGCATATATCGACGTTTCAGCCGGAATAGAGCGATTTTCGTGTACATCTTCCATCGGTAATATAAACGGAAAATCAGTAACATTTTAGTTAACACTAATGAAAACACATTGATTTTTATCATTTGTATTGGAAACAACATTGTCATGTGTTTTCTTGGATCTAAATAATACGAAACCTCGCTCCGTGATTTGAAGTTAAAATCCTGAAATATGGTTAAGTATTGACTTTTTTCACGTTTTTCATGTAGTTTGATATTACGAAAATATATTCATTTTTACCAATATTTCGATACTATTTCATGTAGTATCACGATATGTGATTTGGCCTTCAAATCTCAGAATTTCGCATAATATTGCATTTTAAGCAAGTTTTCTTGCATTTTGTTTCGTACGAAAAATCATCGAATTTAGCAATATTTTGACGTTTATCATCCCCTTTTCCTTTATGTGATTTAAACAAAATATCATCGAATTAGGCAATATTTTGCCGTTTTTCCACGTTTTTGTGAATTTTCAGTCTATGGGTATTAATTCATATATATACGATAAAAATTATGCAAACACATAATTGATTAGATAATAACCTTAAATACTTCATTTTCAATCATCTATTTGTTTCTCGTTAAAATACTGAGTAAGATATTGAAAAGGGGAGAAGTTCGGTTTTTATTGCATATATCGACGTTTCAGCCGGATTAGAGCGGTTTTACGTGTACATCTTCCCTCGGTAATATAAACGGAAAATCAGGAACATTTTAGTTAATTCTAATGAAAACACATTGATTTTTATCATTTGTATTGGAAACAACATTGTCATATGTCTTTTCTTGAATCTAAATAATACGAAACCTCGCTCTATGATTTGAAGTTAAAATCCACAAATATGGTTAAATAGTGACTTTTTTCACCTTTTTCATGTAGTTTAATACTACGTAAATATATTCATTTTAACCAATATTTCGATTCTATTTCATGTAGAATCACGATATGTGATTTGGCCTTCAAATCTCAGAATTTCGCATAATATTGCATTTTAAGCAAGTTTTCTTGCATTTTGTTTCGTACGAAAAATCATCGAATTTAGCAATATTTTGACGTTTATCATCCCCTTTTCCTCTATGTGAATTAAACAAAATATCATCGAATTAGGCAATATTTTGCCGTTTTCCACGTTTTTGTGAATTTACAGTCTATGGGTATTAATTCATATATATACGATAAAAATTATGCAAACACATAATTGATTAGATAATAACCTTAAATACTTCATTTCAACCATCTATTTGTTTCTCGTTAAAATACTGAGTAAGATATTGAAGAGGGGAGAAGTTCGGTTTTTATTGCATATATCGACGTTTCAGCCGGAATAGAGCGATTTTCGTGTACATCTTCCATCGGTAATATAAACGGAAAATCAGTAACATTTTAGTTAACACTAATGAAAACACATTGATTTTTATCATTTGTATTGGAAACAACATTGTCATGTGTTTTTTTGGATCTAAATAATACGAAACCTCGCTCCGTGATTTGAAGTTAAAATCCTCAAATATGGTTATATATTGACTTTTTTCACGTTTTTCATGTAGTTTGATATTACGAAAATATATTCATTTTTACCAATATTTCGATACTATTTCATGTAGTATCACGATATGTGATTTGGCCTTCAAATCTTAGAATTTCGCATAATATTGCATTTTAAGCAAGTTTTCTTGCATTTTGTTTCGTACGAAAAATCATCGAATTTAGCAATATTTTGACGTTTATCATCCCCTTTTCCTTTATGTGACTTAAACAAAATATCATCGAATTAGGCAATATTTTGCCGTTTTCCACGTTTTTGTGAATTTACAGTCTATGGGTATTAATTCATATATATACGATAAAAATTATGCAAACACATAATTGATTAGATACTTATACCTTAAATACTTCAATTTCAATCATCTATTTGTTTCTCGTTAAAATACTGAGTAAGATATTGAAAAGGGGAGAAGTTCTGTTTTTATTGCATATATCGACGTTTCAGCCGGAATAGAGCAATTTTCGTGTACATCTTCCATCGGTAATATAAACGGAAAATCAGCAACATTTTAGTTAATACTAATGAAAACACATTGATTTTTATCATTTGTATTGGAAACAACATTGTCATATGTCTTTTCTTGGATCTAAATAATACGAAACCTCGCTCTGTGATTTGAAGTTAAAATCCTCAAATATGGTTAAATATTGACTTTTTTCACGTTTTTCATGTAGTTTGATATTACGTAAATATATGCATTTTTACCAATATTTCGATACTATTTCATGTAGTATCACGATATGTGATTTGGCCTTCAAATCTCAGAATTTCGCATAATATTGCATTTTAAGCAAGTTTTCTTGCATTTTGTTTCGTACGAAAAATCATCGAATTTAGCAATATTTTGACGTTTATCATCCCCTTTTCCTCTATGTGAATTAAACAAAATATCATCGAATTAGGCAATATTTTGCCGTTTTCCACGTTTTTGTGAATTTACAGTCTATGGGTATTAATTCATATATATACGATAAAAATTATGCAAACACATAATTGATTAGATAATAACCTTAAATACTTCATTTCAACCATCTATTTGTTTCTCGTTAAAATACTGAGTAAGATATTGAAGAGGGGAGAAGTTCGGTTTTTATTGCATATATCGACGTTTCAGCCGGAATAGAGCGATTTTCGTGTACATCTTCCATCGGTAATATAAACGGAAAATCAGTAACATTTTAGTTAACACTAATGAAAACACATTGATTTTTATCATTTGTATTGGAAACAACATTGTCATGTGTTTTCTTGGATCTAAATAATACGAAACCTCGCTCCGTGATTTGAAGTTAAAATCCTGAAATATGGTTAAGTATTGACTTTTTTCACGTTTTTCATGTAGTTTGATATTACGAAAATATATTCATTTTTACCAATATTTCGATACTATTTCATGTAGTATCACGATATGTGATTTGGCCTTCAAATCTTAGAATTTCGCATAATATTGCATTTTAAGCAAGTTTTCTTGCATTTTGTTTCGTACGAAAAATCATCGAATTTAGCAATATTTTGACGTTTATCATCCCCTTTTCCTTTATGTGACTTAAACAAAATATCATCGAATTAGGCAATATTTTGCCGTTTTCCACGTTTTTGTGAATTTACAGTCTATGGGTATTAATTCATATATATACGATAAAAATTATGCAAACACATAATTGATTAGATACTTATACCTTAAATACTTCAATTTCAATCATCTATTTGTTTCTCGTTAAAATACTGAGTAAGATATTGAAAAGGGGAGAAGTTCTGTTTTTATTGCATATATCGACGTTTCAGCCGGAATAGAGCAATTTTCGTGTACATCTTCCATCGGTAATATAAACGGAAAATCAGCAACATTTTAGTTAATACTAATGAAAACACATTGATTTTTATCATTTGTATTGGAAACAACATTGTCATATGTCTTTTCTTGGATCTAAATAATACGAAACCTCGCTCTGTGATTTGAAGTTAAAATCCTCAAATATGGTTAAATATTGACTTTTTTCACGTTTTTCATGTAGTTTGATATTACGAAAATATATGCATTTTTACCAATATTTCGATACTATTTCATGTAGTATCACGATATGTGATTTGGCCTTCAAATCTTAGAATTTCGCATAATATTGCATTTTAAGCAAGTTTTCTTGCATTTTGTTTCGTACGAAAAATCATCGAATTTAGCAATATTTTGACGTTTATCATCCCCTTTTCCTTTATGTGACTTAAACAAAATATCATCGAATTAGGCAATATTTTGCCGTTTTCCACGTTTTTTGAATTTACAGTCTATGGGTATTAATTCATATATATACGATAAAAATTATGCAAACACATAATTGATTAGATAATAACCTTAAATACTTCATTTTCAATCATCTATTTGTTTCTCGTTAAAATACTGAGTAAGATATGGAAAAGGGGAGAAGTTCTGTTTTTATTGCATATATCGACGTTTCAGCCGGAATAGAGCGATTTTCGTGTACATCTTCCATCGGTAATATAAACGGAAAATCAGTTAATACTAATGAAAACACATTGATTTTTATCATTTGTATTGGAAACAACATTGTCATATGTCTTTTCTTGGATATAAATAATACGAAACCTCGCTCTGTGATTTGAAGTTAAAATCCTCAAATATGGTTATATATTGACTTTTTTCACGTTTTTCATGTAGTTTGATATTACGTAAATATATTCATTTTTACCAATATTTCGATACTATTTCATGTAGTATCACGATATGTGATTTGGCCTTCAAATCTCAGAATTTCGCATAATATTGAATTTTAAGCAAGTTTCCTTGCATTTTGTTTCGTACGAAAAATCATCGAATTTAGCAATATTTTGACGTTTATCATCCCCTTTTCCTTTATGTGAATTAAACAAAATATCATCGAATTATGCAATATTTTGCCGTTTTCCACGTTTTTGTGAATTTACAGTCTATGGGTATTAATTCATATATATACGATAAAAATTATGCAAACACATAATTGATTAGATATTAACCTTAAATACTTCATTTTCAATCATCTATTTGTTTCTCGTTAAAATACTGAGTAAGATATTGAAAAGGGGAGAAGTTCGGTTTTTATTGCATATATCGACGTTTCAGCCGGATTAGAGCGGTTTTACGTGTACATCTTCCCTCGGTAATATAAACGGAAATTCACGAACATTTTAGTTAATTCTAATGAAAACACATTGATTTTTACCATTTGTATTGGAAACAACATTGTCATATGTCTTTTCTTGAATCTAAATAATACGAAACCTCGCTCTATGATTTGAAGGGAAAATCCTCAAATATGGTTAAATAGTGACTTTTTTCACCTTTTTCATGTAGTTTAATACTACGTAAATATATTCATTTTAGCCAATATTTCGATTCTATTTCATGTAGTATCACGATATGTGATTTGGCCTTCAAATCTCAGAATTTCGCATAATATTGCATTTTAAGCAAGTTTTCTTGCATTTTGTTTCGTACGAAAAATCATCGAATTTAGCAATATTTTGACGTTTATCATCCCCTTTTCCTCTATGTGAATTAAACAAAATATCATCGAATTAGGCAATATTTTGCCGTTTTCCACGTTTTTGTGAATTTACAGTCTATGGGTATTAATTCATATATATACGATAAAAATTATGCAAACACATAATTGATTAGATAATAACCTTAAATACTTCATTTTCAACCATCTATTTGTTTCTCGTTAAAATACTGAGTAAGATATTGAAAAGGGGAGAAGTTCTGTTTTTATTGCATATATCGACGTTTCAGCCGGAATAGAGCGATTTTCGTGTACATCTTCCATCGGTAATATAAACGGAAAATCAGTAACATTTTAGTTAATACTAATGAAAACACATTGATTTTTATCATTTGTATTGGAAACAACATTGTCATATGTCTTTTCTTGGATATAAATAATACGAAACCTCGCTCTGTGATTTGAAGTTAAAATCCTCAAATATGGTTATATATTGACTTTTTTCACGTTTTTCATGTAGTTTGATATTACGTAAATATATTCATTTTTACCAATATTTCGATACTATTTCATGTAGTATCACGATATGTGATTTGGCCGTCAAATATCAGAATTTCGCATAATATTGAATTTTAAGCAAGTTTCCTTGCATTTTGTTTCGTACGAAAAATCATCGAATTTAGCAATATTTTGACGTTTATCATCCCCTTTTCCTTTATGTGACTTAAACAAAATATCATCGAATTAGGCAATATTTTGCCGTTTTCCACGTTTTTGTGAATTTACAGTCTATGGGTATTAATTCATATATATACGATAAAAATGATGCAAACACATAATTGATTAGATTAACCTTAAATACTTCATTTTCAATCATCTATTTGTTTCTCGTTAAAATACTGAGTAAGATATTGAAAAGGGGAGAAGTTCGGTTTTTATTGCATATATCGACGTTTCAGCCGGAATAGAGCGATTTTCGTGTACATCTTCCATCGGTAATATAAACGGAAAATCAGTAACATTTTAGTTAATACTAATGAAAACACATTGATTTTTATCATTTGTATTGGAAACAACATTGTCATATGTCTTTTCTTGAATCTAAATAATACGAAACCTCGCTCTATGATTTGAAGTTAAAATCCTCAAATATGGTTAAATAGTGACTTTTTTCACCTTTTTCATGTAGTTTAATACTACGTAAATATATTCATTTTAGCCAATATTTCGATTCTATTTCATGTAGTATCACGATATGTGATTTGGCCTTCAAATCTCAGAATTTCGCATAATATTGCATTTTAAGCAAGTTTTCTTGCATTTTGTTTCGTACGAAAAATCATCGAATTTAGCAATATTTTGACGTTTATCATCCCCTTTTCCTCTATGTGAATTAAACAAAATATCATCGAATTAGGCAATATTTTGCCGTTTTCCACGTTTTTGTGAATTTACAGTCTATGGGTATTAATTCATATATATACGATAAAAATTATGCAAACACATAATTGATTAGATATTAACCTTAAATACTTCATTTCAACCATCTATTTGTTTCTCGTTAAAATACTGAGTAAGATATTGAAAAGGGGAGATGTTCGGTTTTTATTGCATATATCGACGTTTCAGCCGGATTAGAGCGGTTTTACGTGTACATCTTCCCTCGGAAATATAAACGGAAAATCAGGAACATTTTAGATAATTCTAATGAAAACACATTGATTTTTATCATTTGTATTGGAAACAACATTGTCATATGTCTTTTCTTGGATCTAAATAATACGAAACCTCGCTCTATGATTTGAAGGTAAAATCTTCAAATATGGTAAAATAGTGACTTTTTCACGTTAATCATGTAGTTTGATATTACGTAAATATATTCATTTTTACCAATATTTCGATACTATTTCATGTAGTATCACGATATGTGATTTGGCCTTCAAATCTTAGAATTTCGCATAATAATGCATTTTAAGCAAGTTTTCTTGCATTTTGTTTCGTACGAAAAATCATCGAATTTAGCAATATTTTGACGTTTATCATCCCCTTTTCCTTTATGTGACTTAAACAAAATATCATCGAATTAGGCAATATTTTGCCGTTTTCCACGTTTTTTGAATTTACAGTCTATGGGTATTAATTCATATATATACGATAAAAATTATGCAAACACATAATTGATTAGATAATAACCTTAAATACTTCATTTTCAATCATCTATTTGTTTCTCGTTAAAATACTGAGTAAGATATGGAAAAGGGGAGAAGTTCTGTTTTTATTGCATATATCGACGTTTCAGCCGGAATAGAGCGATTTTCGTGTACATCTTCAATCGGTAATATAAACGGAAAATCAGTAACATTTTAGTTAATACTAATGAAAACACATTGATTTTTATCATTTGTATTGGAAACAACATTGTCATATGTCTTTTCTTGGATATAAATAATACGAAACCTCGTTCTGTGATTTGAAGTTAAAATCCTCAAATATGGTTATATATTGACTTTTTTCACGTTTTTCATGTAGTTTGATATTACGTAAATATATTCATTTTTACCAATATTTCGATACTATTTCATGTAGTATCACGATATGTGATTTGGCCGTCAAATATCAGAATTTCGCAAAATATTGCATTTTAAGCAAGTTTTCTTGCATTTTGTTTCGTACGAAAAATCATCGAATTTAGCAATATTTTGACGTTCATCATCCCCTTTTCCTTTATGTGACTTAAACAAAATATCATCGAATTAGGCAATATTTTGCCGTTTTCCACGTTTTTGTGAATTTACAGTCTATGGGTATTAATTCATATATATACGATAAAAATGATGCAAACACATAATTGATTAGATTAACCTTAAATACTTCATTTTCAATCATCTATTTGTTTCTCGTTAAAATACTGAGTAAGATATTGAAAAGGGGAGAAGTTCTGTTTTTATTGCATATATCGACGTTTCAGCCGGAATAGAGCAATTTTCGTGTACATCTTCCATCGGTAATATAAACGGAAAATCAGCAACATTTTAGTTAATACTAATGAAAACACATTGATTTTTATCATTTGTATTGGAAACAACATTGTCATATGTCTTTTCTTGGATCTAAATAATACGAAACCTCGCTCTATGATTTGAAGGTAAAATCTTCAAATATGGTAAAATAGTGACTTTTTCACGTTAATCATGTAGTTTGATATTACGTAAATATATTCATTTTTACCAATATTTCGATACTATTTCATGTAGTATCACGATATGTGATTTGGCCTTCAAATCTTAGAATTTCGCATAATAATGCATTTTAAGCAAGTTTTCTTGCATTTTGTTTCGTACGAAAAATCATCGAATTTAGCAATATTTTGACGTTTATCATCCCCTTTTCCTTTATGTGACTTAAACAAAATATCATCGAATTAGGCAATATTTTGCCGTTTTCCACGTTTTTTGAATTTACAGTCTATGGGTATTAATTCATATATATACGATAAAAATTATGCAAACACATAATTGATTAGATAATAACCTTAAATACTTCATTTTCAATCATCTATTTGTTTCTCGTTAAAATACTGAGTAAGATATGGAAAAGGGGAGAAGTTCTGTTTTTATTGCATATATCGACGTTTCAGCCGGAATAGAGCGATTTTCGTGTACATCTTCAATCGGTAATATAAACGGAAAATCAGTAACATTTTAGTTAATACTAATGAAAACACATTGATTTTTATCATTTGTATTGGAAACAACATTGTCATATGTCTTTTCTTGGATATAAATAATACGAAACCTCGTTCTGTGATTTGAAGTTAAAATCCTCAAATATGGTTATATATTGACTTTTTTCACGTTTTTCATGTAGTTTGATATTACGTAAATATATTCATTTTTACCAATATTTCGATACTATTTCATGTAGTATCACGATATGTGATTTGGCCGTCAAATATCAGAATTTCGCAAAATATTGCATTTTAAGCAAGTTTTCTTGCATTTTGTTTCGTACGAAAAATCATCGAATTTAGCAATATTTTGACGTTCATCATCCCCTTTTCCTTTATGTGACTTAAACAAAATATCATCGAATTAGGCAATATTTTGCCGTTTTCCACGTTTTTGTGAATTTACAGTCTATGGGTATTAATTCATATATATACGATAAAAATGATGCAAACACATAATTGATTAGATTAACCTTAAATACTTCATTTTCAATCATCTATTTGTTTCTCGTTAAAATACTGAGTAAGATATTGAAAAGGGGAGAAGTTCGGTTTTTATTGCATATATCGACGTTTCAGCCGGAATAGAGCGATTTTCGTGTACATCTTCCATCGGTAATATAAACGGAAAATCAGTAACATTTTAGTTAATACTAATGAAAACACATTGATTTTTATCATTTGTTTTGGAAACAACATTGTTATATGTCTTTTCTTGGATCTAAATAATACGAAACCTCGCTCTGTGATTTGAAGTTAAAATCCTCAAATATGGTTATATATTGACTTTTTTCACGTTTTTCATGTAGTTTAATACTACGTAAATATATTCATTTTAACCAATATTTCGATTCTATTTCATGTAGAATCACGATATGTGATTTGGCCGTTAAATATCAGAATTTCGCAAAATATTGCATTTTAAGCAAGTTTTCTTGCATTTTGTTTCGTACGAAAAATCATCGAATTTAGCAATATTTTGACGTTTATCATCCCCTTTTCCTTTATGTGACTTAAACAAAATATCATCGAATTAGGCAATATTTTGCCGTTTTCCACGTTTTTGTGAATTTACAGTCTATGGGTATTAATTCATATATATACGATAAAAATTATGCAAACACATAATTGATTAGATACTTATACCTTAAATACTTCAATTTCAATCATCTATTTGTTTCTCGTTAAAATACTGAGTAAGATATTGAAAAGGGGAGAAGTTCGGTTTTTCTTGCATATATCGACGTTTCAGCCGGATTAGAGCGGTTTTACGTGTACATCTTCCCTCGGTAATATAAACGGAAAATCAGGAACATTTTAGTTAATTCTAATGAAAACACATTGATTTTTATCATTTGTATTGGAAACAACATTTTCATATGTCTTTTCTTGAATCTAAATAATACGAAACCTCGCTCTATGATTTGAAGTTAAAATCCACAAATATGGTTAAATAGTGACTTTTTTCACCTTTTTCATGTAGTTTAATACTACGTAAATATATTCATTTTAACCAATATTTCGATTCTATTTCATGTAGAATCACGATATGTGATTTGGCCGTCAAATATCAGAATTTCGCAAAATATTGCATTTTAAGAAAGTTTTCTTGCATTTTGTTTCGTACGAAAAATCATCGAATTTAGCAATATTTTGACGTTTATCATCCCCTTTTCTTTTATGTGACTTAAACAAAATATCATCGAATTAGGCAATATTTTGCCGTTTTCCACGTTTTTGTGAATTTACAGTCTATGGGTATTAATTCATATATATACGATAAAAATGATGCAAACACATAATTGATTAGATAATAACCTTAAAAACTTCATTTTCAATCATCTATTTGTTTCTCGTTAAAATACTGAGTAAGATATGGAAAAGGGGAGAAGTTCTGTTTTTATTGCATATATCGACGTTTCAGCCGGAATAGAGCGATTTTCGTGTACATCTTCCATCGGTAATATAAACGGAAAATCAGTAACATTTTAGTTAATACTAATGAAAACACATTGATTTTTATCATTTGTATTGGAAACAACATTGTCATATGTCTTTTCTTGGATATAAATAATACGAAACCTCGCTCTGTGATTTGAAGTTAAAATCCTCAAATATGGTTATATATTGACTTTTTTCACGTTTTTCATGTAGTTTGATATTACGTAAATATATTCATTTTTACCAATATTTCGATACTATTTCATGTAGTATCACGATATGTGATTTGGCCTTCAAATCTCAGAATTTCGCATAATATTGAATTTTAAGCAAGTTTCCTTGCATTTTGTTTCGTACGAAAAATCATCGAATTTAGCAATATTTTGACGTTTATCATCCCCTTTTCCTTTATTTGAATTAAACAAAATATCATCGAATTATGCAATATTTTGCCGTTTTCCACGTTTTTGTGAATTTACAGTCTATGGGTATTAATTCATATATATACGATAAAAATTATGCAAACACATAATTGATTAGATAATAACCTTAAATACTTCATTTTCAATCATCTATTTGTTTCTCGTTAAAATACTGAGTAAGATATGGAAAAGGGGAGAAGTTCTGTTTGTATTGCATATATCGACGTTTCAGCCGGAATAGAGCGATTTTCGTGTACATCTTCCATCGGTAATATAAACGGAAAATCAGTAACATTTTAGTTAATACTAATGAAAACACATTGATTTTTATCATTTGTATTGGAAACAACTTTGTCATATGTCTTTTCTTGGATATAAATAATACGAAACCTCGCTCTGTGATTTGAAGTTAAAATCCTCAAATATGGTTATATATTGACTTTTTTCACGTTTTTCATGTAGTTTGATATTACGTAAATATATTCATTTTTACCAATATTTCGATACTATTTCATGTAGTATCACGATATGTGATTTGGCCTTCAAATCTCAGAATTTCGCATAATATTGAATTTTAAGCAAATTTCCTTGCATTTTGTTTCGTACGAAAAATCATCGAATTTAGCAATATTTTGACGTTTATCATCCCCTTTTCCTCTATGTGAATTAAACAAAATATCATCGAATTATGCAATATTTTGTCGTTTTCCACGTTTTTGTGAATTTACAGTCTATGGGTATTAATTCATATATATACGATAAAAATTATGCAAACACATAATTGATTAGATAATAACCTTAAATACTTCATTTTCAATCATCTATTTGTTTCTCGTTAAAATACTGAGTAAGATATTGAAAAGGGGAGAAGTTCGGTTTTTATTGCATATATCGACGTTTCAGCCGGATTAGAGCGGTTTTACGTGTACATCTTCCCTCGGTAATATAAACGGAAAATCACGAACATTTTAGTTAATTCTAATGAAAACACATGGATTTTTATCATTTGTATTGGAAACAACATTGTCATATGTCTTTTCTTGAATCTAAATAATACGAAACCTCGCTCTATGATTTGAAGTTAAAATCCTCAAATATGGTTAAATAGTGACTTTTTTCACCTTTTTCATGTAGTTTAATACTACGTAAATATATTCATTTTAGCCAATATTTCGATTCTATTTCATGTAGAATCACGATATGTGATTTGGCCGTCAAATATCAGAATTTCGCAAAATATTGCATTTTAAGCAAGTTTTCTTGCATTTTGTTTCGTACGAAAAATCATCGAATTTAACAATATTTTGACGTTTATCATCCCGTTTTCCTTTATGTGACTTAAACAAAATATCATCGAATTAAGCAATATTTTGCCGTTTTCCACGTTTTTGTGAATTTACAGTCTATGGGTATTAATTCATATATATACGATAAAAATGATGCAAACACATAATTGATTAGATAATAATCTTAAATACTTCATTTTCAATCATCTATTTGTTTCTCGTTAAAATACTGAGTAAGATATTGAAAAGGGGAGAAGTTCTGTTTTTATTGCATATATCGACCTTTCAGCCGGAATAGAGCGATTTTCGTGTACATCTTCCATCGGTAATATAAACGGAAAATCAGTAACATTTTAGTTAATACTAATGAAAACACATTGATTTTTATCATTTGTATTGGAAACAACATTGTCATATGTCTTTTCTTGGATATAAATAATACGAAACCTCGCTCTGTGATTTGAAGTTAAAATCCTCAAATATGGTTATATATTGACTTTTTTCACCTTTTTCAT
Source organism: Procambarus clarkii (assembly GCF_040958095.1). Lineage (NCBI taxonomy): Eukaryota > Metazoa > Arthropoda > Malacostraca > Decapoda > Cambaridae > Procambarus > Procambarus clarkii. Next base: position 44,621 of record NW_027189846.1, on the reverse strand, counting down.
GTAGTTTAATATTACGTAAATATATTCATTTTTACCAATATTTCGATACTATTTCATGTAGTATCACGATATGTGATTTGGCCTTCAAATCTCAGAATTTCGCATAATATTGCATTTTAAGCAAGTTTTCTTGCATTTTGTTTCGTACGAAAAATCATCGAATTTAGCAATATTTTGACGTTTATCATCCCCTTTTCCTTTATGTGATTTAAACAAAATATCATCGAATTAGGCAATATTTTGCCGTTTTTCCACGTTTTTGTGAATTTTCAGTCTATGGGTATTAATTCATATATATACGATAAAAATTATGCAAACACATAATTGATTAGATAATAACCTTAAATACTTCATTTTCAATCATCTATTTGTTTCTCGTTAAAATACTGAGTAAGATATTGAAAAGGGGAGAAGTTCGGTTTTTATTGCATATATCGACGTATAACCCACCAATAACCACTACCTCCAACAGTCATCAACAACAACGACCACTACCAACAACGACCACTACCACCACCAACAACCACTGTCATCAACAAAAACGACCACTACCACCAACGACCACTACCACCAACTACTACTACCACCAACAATCATCAACAACAACGACCACTACCAACAACGACCACTACCACCAACAACCACTACCACCAACGACCACTACCACCAACAACCACTACCACCAACAACCACTACCACCAACAACCACTACCACCAACGACCACTACCAACAACGACCACTACCACCAACGACCACTGCCACCAACAACAACCACTACCAGCAACGACCACTACCACTACCAACAACCACTACCACCAACGACCACTACCACCAACGACCACTACCACCACCAACGACCACTACTACCAACGACCACTACCACCAACGACCACTACCACCAACAACAACCACTACCACCAACAACCACTACCACCAACAACAACCACTACCACCAACAACCACTACCACCAACAATCATCAACAACAACGACCACTACCAACAACGACCACTACCACCACCAACAACCACTGTCATCAACAACAACGACCACTACCAACAACGACCACTACCACCAACGACCACTACCACCAACAACCACTACCACCAACAACTACTACCACCAACAATCATCAACAACAACGAACACTACCAACAACGACCACTACCACCAACGACCACTACCACCAACAACAACCACTACCACCAACGACCACTACCACCACCAACGACCACTACCACCAACGACCACTACCACCAACGACCACAACCACCAACGACCACTACCACCAACGACCACTACCACCAACGACCACTACCACCAACGACCACTACCACCAACGACCACTACCACCAAGGACCACTACCACCAACGACCACTACCACCAACGACCACTACCACCACCAACGACCACTACCACCACCAACGACCACTACCACCAACGACCACTACCACAACGACCACTACCACAAACGACCACTACCACCACTAACGACCACTACCACCACTAACGACCACTACCACCACTAACGACCACTACCACCAACGACCATTACCACCAACGACCACTACTACCACCAACGACCACTACCACCACCAACGACCACTACCACCACCAACGACCACTACCACCACCATCGACCACTACCACCAACGACCACTAGCACCAACGACCACTACCACCAACGACCACTACCACCACCAACGACCACTACCACCACCAACGACCACTACCACCACCAACGACCACTACCACCACCAACGACCACTACCACCAACGACCACTACCACCAACGACCACTACCACCACCAACAACCACTATCACCAACGACCACTACCACCAACAACCACTACCACCAACGACCACTACCATCAACGACCACTACCACCACCAACAACCACTAACACCAACGACCACTACCACCACCAACAACCACTACCACCAACGACCACTACCACGACCAACAACCACTACCACCACTAACAACCACTACCACCACCAACGACCACTACCACCACCAACGACCACTACCACCAACAACCCCTACCACCACCAACAACCACTACCACCAACGACCACTACCACCAACAACCACTACCACCACCAACAACCACTACCACCACCAACAACCATTACCACCACCAACAACCACTACCACCAACGACCACTACCACCACCAACAACCACTACTACCAACGACCACTACCACCACCAACAACCACTACCACCACCAACAACCACTACCACCACCAACGACCACTTCCACCACCAACAACCACTACCACCACCAACGACCACTACCACCACCAACAACCACTACCACCACCAACAACCACTACCACCACCAACGACCACTACCACCAACGACCACTACCACCAACAACCACTACCACCAACAACCACTACCACCAACAACCACTACCACCAACCACCATTACCACCATAAAAAATAAATTAATTAATAATAATAAATAACTAAATAAATAAATAAAATTAAAATAAAATAAAAATTAAATAAAATTAAAACTCAATAAAAATTAAATCAATAAAAAATTAATAAATAATAACTAAATAAATAAATAAATAACCTAACTACTAGCCTGAGGTGGTGGTGAACCCGCAGACCGGCAGACCCACGATCACAGGGAGGGGACTTGTCAGGGAAAAGCGCCAAGCCGTCAGTCACACATTGCACTTATATTGTCCCTATTATAGTACTTGGAGGGGATCAGGATCAGGATTAGGGATGGAGGCCTGGTCGACGACCGGGCCGCGGGGACGCTAAGCCCCGGAAACACCTCAAGGTAACCTCAAGGGACGGGGGGAAGGAATGGTGCTCCCCAGCGCTCCAGGACGCTCGGGGATTGAGCTCTGGCCTGCATAAAGCGAGACCGTCACCCTTCACGATGGGTCGGTTTTTATTCCTTTTTACATTTTGTTTTGTATTGTTTTAATTTTTTCTGACGTTCCGCAACGAGTTTTTCAATATCATTAATTGCTGTCAATACATTTTACTCAAGTCCAATAACTTCGATTGGGCCTTGTTCCCCTCGTCCAGGAACGGTGATTTTTACGTGGTGTTTTTCGGTGAGTTTGTTTATTGTATCACCCTTGGGGCCAAGGATCACTTTCCTGTGTTCCTCTCCGACTTCTATGGTCTTTTAAATGGTCTTTTTCTGATGTTACGCCACGAGTTCTTCAATATCATTAATTGCTGACAGTACATTTTCCTCAAGTCCAATAACTTCAATTGGGCCTTATTCCCCTCGTGCAGGAACGTTGATGTGGACTTGGTGTTTTTCGGTGAGTTTGTTTATTGTATCACCCTTGGGCCCAAGGATCACTTTCCTGTATTTTTCTCCGACTTCTATGGTCTTTTAAATGCCCTTCGCTGCCAGTTCCTCTCTGGCTTTAGCTGCCTCCTCCCGTTTGGCCTTTCTCTCCTCCCGTTTGGCCTTTTCCTCCTCCCGTTTGGCCTTTCTCTCCTCCCGTTTGGCCTTTTCCTCCTCCCGTTTGGCCTTTTCCTCCTCCCGTTTGGCCTTTTCCTCCTCCCGTTTGGCCTTTTCCTCCTCCCGTTGGGCCAACAGCTTTTTATGGTCCTCAATAATTAAATTAATTTTACTAATGGCCTTTTCAACATTTGTCTTATATCCTTCAACAATTGTGTCTCTGAGGCACTATTCTTTTGTCGGTATTATTATCTTGACCTAAAATGTCTTTTATATATCCGAACGGGTTTTACCTTTCGGGCCTATTATAACCGACCGGAAGTCGGGCGGGATAAATAATAACCGAGAAATTTTTCTATCATCTTCACTTCGTCCATGGGCCGAGTTTGTCTTGACGGGGTTACCGTTTTCGGTTTTGTGTTCTCCTCCGGGAGTGTTACCGGAGCTTATGGGCTCTGATCCTTCTTCCGTTGGTGTTGTCGATCCCGTTTTGGGTTTTAGGGCATCACCGGTATTACGACGTTTGTTTTCTACTGTCACCTAACCATTGCCAGGTGAATTATTGGCCTTAACAGCCACAGAATTTTTATCTTGTTTGGCGTTTCTTGACGGTTGGAGGGGGTTGATGTCCTTTGACGGTTGGAGGGGGTTGGCGGCTTGCACGCCGCGGACATTGAGGTTTTCGGTTGGCCTAATCTGTTTTGTGGCAGGAATCTCACTTCCTCCACGATCAATCAAGTCATTTTTATTTTATGGTGTCCCATTTTTCTCATCTGCCATTGGAGTGCGAGAAATTCTAGCCCGACTTGCTGCTATTTTTGGAGTCTTCAAGAGGCAACTGTTTCTCTCACGAGCCTTTTTGTTGTAGTATTAAAGAAGTGTTACCATAGATATCAAAATCATTATGATATGAACCCCGAGGCTTACAAAGCCTGTTTTTTGTGGGTCGGGTCTCACACCCATAATTACCAAATGGGCTTTTAGCTGGTCAATGTATTGCCTCATATTCATTGTAGTTGTGTCTCTACGAAGGCTAAATTACGCCAAGAAGCTGTTGGCTTCATCCACCCAGCCTGGAGCAGATGGCAGCGGCGTTTCATGCCTTGAAACGCCGCTGCCATCTGCTCCAGGCTGGGTGGATGAAGCCAACAGCTTCTTGCGTAATTTAGCCTTCGTAGAGACACAACTACAATGAATATGAGGCAATACATTGACCAGCTAAAAGCCCATTTGGTAATTATGGGTGTGAGACCCGACCCACAAAAAACAGGCTTTGTAAGCCCTCGGGGTTCATATCATAATGATTTTGATATCTATGGTAACACTTCTTTAATACTACAACAAAAACTCGTGAGAGAAACAGTTGCCTCTTGAAGACTCCAAAAATAGCAGCAAGTCGGGCTAGAATTTCTCGCACTCCAATGGCAGATGAGAAAAATGGGACACCATAAAATAAAAATGACTTGATTGATCGTGGAGGAAGTGAGATTCCTGCCACAAAACAGATTAGGCCAACCGAAAACCTCAATGTCCGCGGCGTGCAAGCCGCCAACCCCCTCCAACCGTCAAAGGACATCACCCCCTCCAACCGTCAAGAAACGCCAAACAAGATAAAATTCTGTGGCTGTTAAGGCCAATAATTCACCTGGCAATGGTTAGGTGACAGTAGAAAACAAACGTCGTAATACCGGTGATGCCCTAAAACCCAAAACGGGATCGACAACACCAACGGAAGAAGGATCAGAGCCCATAAGCTCCGGTAACACTCCCGGGAGAACACAAAACCGAAAACGGTAACCCCGTCAAGACAAACTCGGCCCATGGACGAAGTGAAGATGATAGAAAAATTTCTCGGTTATTATTTATCCCGCCCGACTTCCGGTCGGTTATAATAGGCCCGAAAGGTAAAACCCGTTCGGATATATAAAAGACATTTTAGGTCAAGATAATAATACGACAAAAGAATAGTGCCTCAGAGACACAATTGTTGAAGGATATAAGACAAATGTTGAAAAGGCCATTAGTAAAATTAATTTAATTATTGAGGACCATAAAAAGCTGTTGGCCCAACGGGAGGAGGAAAAGCCAAACGGGAGGAGGAAAAGGCCAAACGGGAGGAGGAAAAGGCCAAACGGAGGAGGAAAAGGCCAAACGGGGAGAGAAAGGCCAAACGGGAGGAGGAAAAGGCCAAACGGGAGGAGAGAAAGGCCAAACGGGAGGAGGCAGCTAAAGCCAGAGAGGAACTGGCAGCGAAGGGCATTTAAAAGACCATAGAAGTCGGAGAAAAATACAGGAAAGTGATCCTTGGGCCAAGGGTGATACAATAAACAAACTCACCGAAAAACACCAAGTCCACATCAACGTTCCTGCACGAGGGAATAAGGCCCAATTGAAGTTATTGGACTTGAGGAAAATGTACTGTCAGCAATTAATGATATTGAAGAACTCGTGGCGTAACATCAGAAAAAGACCATTTAAAAGACCATAGAAGTCGGAGAGGAACACAGGAAAGTGATCCTTGGCCCCAAGGGTGATACAATAAACAAACTCACCGAAAAACACCACGTAAAAATCACCGTTCCTGGACGAGGGGAACAAGGCCCAATCGAAGTTATTGGACTTGAGTAAAATGTATTGACAGCAATTAATGATATTGAAAAACTCGTTGCGGAACGTCAGAAAAAATTAAAACAATACAAAACAAAATGTAAAAAGGAATAAAAACCGACCCATCGTGAAGGGTGACGGTCTCGCTTTATGCAGGCCAGAGCTCAATCCCCGAGCGTCCTGGAGCGCTGGGGAGCACCATTCCTTCCCCCCGTCCCTTGAGGTTACCTTGAGGTGTTTCCGGGGCTTAGCGTCCCCGCGGCCCGGTCGTCGACCAGGCCTCCATCCCTAATCCTGATCCTGATCCCCTCCAAGTACTATAATAGGGACAATATAAGTGCAATGTGTGACTGACGGCTTGGCGCTTTTCCCTGACAAGTCCCCTCCCTGTGATCGTGGGTCTGCCGTCTGCGGGTTCACCACCACCTCAGGCTAGTAGTTAGGTTATTTATTTATTTATTTAGTTATTATTTATTAATTTTTATTGATTTAATTTTTATTGAGTTTAATTTTATTTAATTTTTATTTTATTTTAATTTTATTTATTTATTTAGTTATTTATTATTATTAATTAATTTATTTTTTATGGTGGTAATGGTGGTTGGTGGTAGTGGTTGTTGGTGGTAGTGGTTGTTGGTGGTAGTGGTTGTTGGTGGTAGTGGTCGTTGGTGGTAGTGGTCGTTGGTGGTGGTAGTGGTTGTTGGTGGTGGTAGTGGTTGTTGTGGTGGTAGTGGTCGTTGGTGGTGGTAGTGGTTGTTGGTGGTGGAGTGGTCGTTGGTGGTGGTAGTGGTTGTTGGTGGTGGTAGTGGTTGTTGGTGGTGGTAGTGGTCGTTGGTGGTAGTGGTTGTTGTGGTGGTAGTGGTCGTTGGTGGTAGTGGTTGTTGGTGGTGGTAATGGTTGTTGGTGGTGGTAGTGGTTGTTGGTGGTGGTAGTGGTTGTTGGTGGTAGTGGTCGTTGGTGGTAGTGGTTGTTGGTGGTGGTAGGGTTGTTGGTGGTAGTGGTCGTTGGTGGTGGTAGTGGTCGTTGGTGGTGTAGTGGTTGTTAGTGGTGGTAGTGGTTGTTGGTCGTGGTAGTGGTCGTTGGTGGTAGTGGTTGTTGGTGGTGGTAGTGGTCGTTGGTGTTAGTGGTTGTTGGTGGTGGTAGTGGTCGTTGATGGTAGTGGTCGTTGGTGGTAGTGGTTGTTGGTGGTGGTGGTCGTTGGTGGTGGTGGTTGTTGGTGGTGGTGGTGGTCGTTGGTGGTAGTGGTCGTTGGTGGTGGTGGTCGTTGGTGGTGGTAGTGGTCGTTGGTGGTGGTAGTGGTCGTTGGTGGTGGTAGTGGTCGTTGGTGGTGGTAGTGGTCGTTGGTGGTAGTGGTCGTTGGTGCTAGTGGTCGTTGGTGGTAGTGGTCGTGGTGGTGGTAGTGGTCGTTGGTGGTGGTAGTGGTCGTTGGTGGTGGTAGTGGTCGTTGGTGGTAGTAGTGGTCGTTGGTGGTAATGGTCGTTGGTGGTAGTGGTCGTTAGTGGTGGTAGTGGTCGTTAGTGGTGGTAGTGGTCGTTAGTGGTGGTAGTGGTCGTTTGGTGGTAGTGGTCGTTGTGGTAGTGGTCGTTGGTGGTAGTGGTCGTTGGTGGTGGTAGTGGTCGTTGGTGGTGGTAGTGGTCGTTGGTGGTAGTGGTCGTTGGTGGTAGTGGTCCTTGGTGGTAGTGGTCGTTGGTGGTAGTGGTCGTTGGTGGTAGTGGTCGTTGGTGGTAGTGGTCGTTGGTGGTAGTGGTCGTTGGTGGTTGTGGTCGTTGGTGGTAGTGGTCGTTGGTGGTAGTGGTCGTTGGTGGTGGTAGTGTCGTTGGTGGTAGTGGTTGTTGTTGGTGGTAGTGGTCGTTGGTGGTAGTGGTCGTTGTTGGTAGTGTCGTTGTTGTTGATGATTGTTGGTGGTAGTAGTTGTTGGTGGTAGTGGTTGTTGATGGTAGTGGTCGTTGGTGGTAGTGGTCGTTGTTGGTAGTGGTCGTTGTTGTTGATGACAGTGGTTGTTGGTGGTGGTAGTGGTCGTTGTTGGTAGTGGTCGTTGTTGTTGATGATTGTTGGTGGTAGTGGTTGTTGGTGGTAGTGGTTGTTGTTGGTGGTAGTGGTTGTTGGTGGTAGTGGTTGTTGTTGGTGGTAGTGGTCGTTGGTGGTAGTGGTCGTTGGTAGTAGTGGTCGTTGGTGGTGGTAGTGGTCGTTGGTGGTAGTGGTCGTTGGTGGTAGTGGTTGTTGGTAGTGGTAGTGGTCGTTGCTGGTAGTGGTTGTTGTTGGTGAGTGGTCGTTGGTGGTAGTGGTCGTTGTTGGTAGTGGTCGTTGGTGGTAGTGGTTGTTGGTGTAGTGGTTGTTGGTGGTAGTGGTTGTTGGTGGTAGTGGTCGTTGGTGGTAGTGGTTGTTGGTGGTAGTGGTCGTTGTTGGTAGTGGTCGTTGTTGTTGATGATTGTTGGTGGTAGTAGTAGTTGGTGGTAGTGGTCGTTGGTGGTAGTGGTCGTTTTTGTTGATGACAGTGGTTGTTGGTGGTGGTAGTGGTCGTTGTTGGTAGTGGTCGTTGTTGTTGATGACTGTTGGAGGTAGTGGTTATTGGTGGGTTATACGTCGATATGCAATAAAAACCGAACTTCTCCCTTTTCAATATCTTACTCAGTATTTTAACGAGAAACAAATAGATGATTGAAAATGAAGTATTTAAGGTTATTATCTAATCAATTATGTGTTTGCATAATTTTTATCGTATATATATGAATTAATACCCATAGACTGAAATTCACAAAAACGTGGAAAACGGCAAAATATTGCCTAATTCGATGATATTTTGTTTAAATCACATAAAGGAAAAGGGGATGATAAACGTCAAAATATTGCTAAATTCGATGATTTTTCGTACGAAACAAAATGCAAGAAAACTTGCTTAAAATGCAATATTATGCGAAATTCTGAGATTTGAAGGCCAAATCACATATCGTGATACTACATGAAATAGTATCGAAATATTGGTAAAAATGAATATATTTACGTAATATCAAACTACATGAAAAAGTGAAAAAAGTCAATATATAACCATATTTGAGGATTTTAACTTCAAATCACAGAGCGAGGTTTCGTATTATTTAGATCCAAGAAAAGACATATGACAATGTTGTTTCCAATACAAATGATAAAAATCAATGTGTTTTCATTAGTATTAACTAAAATGTTACTGATTTTCCGTTTATATTACCGATGGAAGATGTACACGAAAAATCGCTCTATTCCGGCTGAAAGTCGATATATGCAATAAAACAGAACTTCTCCCCTTTTCAATATCTTACTCAGTATTTTAACGAGAAACAAATAGATGATTGAAAATGAAGTATTTAAGGTTATTATCTAATCAATTATGTGTTTGCATCATTTTTATCGTATATATATGAATTAATACCCATAGACTGTAAATTCACAAAAACGTGGAAAACGGCAAAATATTGCCTAATTCGATGATATTTTGTTTAAGTCACATAAAGGAAAAGGGATGATAAACGTCAAAATATTGCTAAATTCGATGATTTTTCGTACGAAACAAAATGCAAGAAAACTTGCTTAAAATGCAATATTTGCGAAATTCTGAGATTTGACGGCCAAATCACATATCGTGATACTACATGAAATAGATCGAAATATTGGTAAAATGAATATATTTACGTAATATCAAACTACATGAAAAAGTGAAAAAGTCACTATTTAACCATATTTGAGGATTTTAACTTCAAATCATAGAGCGAGGTTTCGTATTATTTAGATCCAAGAAAAGACATATGACAATGTTGTTTCCAATACAAATGATAAAAATCAATGTGTTTTCATTAGAATTAACTAAAATGTTCTGATTTTCCGTTTATATTACCGAGGGAAGATGTACACGTAAAACGCTCTAATTCCGGCTGAAACGTCGATATATGCAATAAAAACGAACTTCTCCCCTTTTCAATATCTTACTCAGTATTTTAACGAGAAACAAATAGATGATTGAAAATGAAGTATTTAAGGTTATTATCTAATCAATTATGTGTTTGCATATTTTTATCGTATATATATGAATTAATACCCATAGACTGTAAATTCACAAAAACGTGGAAAACGGCAAAATATTGCATAATTCGATGATATTTTGTTTAAGTCACATAAAGGAAAAGGGATGATAAACGTCAAAATATTGCTAAATTCGATGATTTTTCGTACGAAACAAAATGCAAGAAAACTTGCTTAAAATTCAATATTTGCGAAATTCTGATTTTGAAGGCCAAATCACATATCGTGATACTACATGAAATAGTATCGAAATATTGGTAAAAATGAATATATTTACGTAATATCAAACTACATGAAAAACGTGAAAAAAGTCAATATATAACCATATTTGAGGATTTTAACTTCAAATCACAGAGCGAGGTTTCGTATTATTTATATCCAAGAAAAGACATATGACAATGTTGTTTCCAATACAAATGATAAAAATCAATGTGTTTTCATTAGTATTAACTAAAATGTTACTGATTTTCCGTTTATATTACCGATGGAAGATGTACACGAAAATCGCTCTATTCCGGCTGAAACGTCGATATATGCAATAAAACAGAACTTCTCCCCTTTTCCATATCTTACTCAGTATTTTAACGAGAAACAAATAGATGATTGAAAATGAAGTATTTAAGGTTATTATCTAATCAATTATGTGTTTGCATATTTTTATCGTATATATATGAATTAATACCATAGACTGTAAATTCACAAAAACGTGGAAAACGGCAAAATATTGCCTAATTCGATGATATTTTGTTTAATCACATAAAGGAAAAGGGGATGATAAACGTCAAAATATTGCTAAATTCGATGATTTTTCGTACGAAACAAAATGCAAGAAACTTGCTTAAAATGCAATATTATGCGAAATTCTGAGATTTGAAGGCCAAATCACATATCGTGATACTACATGAAATAGATCGAAATATTGGTAAAATGAATATATTTACGTAATATCAAACTACATGAAAAACGTGAAAAAAGTCACTATTTAACCATATTTGAGATTTTAACTTCAAATCATAGAGCGAGGTTTCGTATTATTTAGATCCAAGAAAAGACATATGACAATGTTGTTTCCAATACAAATGATAAAAATCAATGTGTTTTCATTAGTATTAACTAAAATGTTACTGATTTTCCGTTTATATTACCGATGGAAGATGTACACGAAAACGCTCTATTCCGGCTGAAACGTCGATATATGCAATAAAAACAGAACTTCTCCCCTTTTCCATATCTTACTCAGTATTTTAACGAGAAACAAATAGATGATTGAAAATGAAGTATTTAAGGTTATTATCTAATCAATTATGTGTTTGCATATTTTTATCGTATATATATGAATTAATACCCATAGACTGTAAATTCACAAAAACGTGGAAAACGGCAAAATATTGCCTAATTCGATGATATTTTGTTTAAGTCACATAAAGGAAAAGGGGATGATAAACGTCAAAATATTGCTAAATTCGATGATTTTTCGTACGAAACAAAATGCAAGAAAACTTGCTTAAAATGCAATATTATGCGAAATTCTGATATTTGAAGGCCAAATCACATATCGTGATACTACATGAAATAGATCGAAATATTGGTAAAATGAATATATTTACGTAGTATCAAACTACATGAAAAAGTGAAAAAAGTCACTATTTAACCATATTTGAGGATTTTAACTTCAAATCATAGAGCGAGGTTTCGTATTATTTAGATCCAAGAAAAGACATATGACAATGTTGTTTCCAATACAAATGATAAAAATCAATGTGTTTTCATTAGAATTAACTAAAATGTTCTGATTTTCCGTTTATATTACCGATGGAAGATGTACACGAAAACGCTCTATTCCGGCTGAAACGTCGATATATGCAATAAAAACCGAACTTCTCCCCTTTTCAATATCTTACTCAGTATTTTAACGAGAAACAAATAGATGATTGAAAATGAAGTATTTAAGGTATATTATCTAATCAATTATGTGTTTGCATCATTTTTATCGTATATATATGAATTAATACCCATAGACTGTAAATTCACAAAAACGTGGAAAACGGCAAAATATTGCCTAATTCGATGATATTTTGTTTAAGTCACATAAAGGAAAAGGGGATGATAAACGTCAAAATATTGCTAAATTCGATGATTTTTCGTACGAAACAAAATGCAAGAAAACTTGCTTAAAATGCAATATTTTGCGAAATTCTGATATTTGACGGCCAAATCACATATCGTGATTCTACATGAAATAGAATCGAAATATTGGTTAAAATGAATATATTTACGTAGTATCAAACTACATGAAAAACGTGAAAAAGTCAATATATAACCATATTTGAGGATTTTAACTTCAAATCACAGAGCGAGGTTTCGTATTATTTAGATCCAAGAAAAGACATATGACAATGTTGTTTCCAATACAAATGATAAAAATCAATGTGTTTTCATTAGTATTAACTAAAATGTTACTGATTTTCCGTTTATATTACCGATGGAAGATGTACACGAAAATCGCTCTATTCCGGCTGAAACGTCGATATATGCAATAAAAACCGAACTTCTCCCCTTTTCAATATCTTACTCAGTATTTTAACGAGAAACAATAGATGATTGAAAATGAAGTATTTAAGGTTATTCTAATCAATTATGTGTTTGCATCATTTTTATCGTATATATATGAATTAATACCCATAGACTGTAAATTCACAAAAACGTGGAAAACGGCAAAATATTGCCTAATTCGATGATATTTTGTTTAAGTCACATAAAGGAAAAGGGGATGATAAACGTCAAAATATTGCTAAATTCGATGATTTTTCGTACGAAACAAAATGCAAGAAAACTTGCTTAAAATGCAATATTTGCGAAATTCTGATATTTGACGGCCAAATCACATATCGTGATACTACATGAAATAGTATCGAAATATTGGTAAAAATGAATATATTTACGTAATATCAAACTACATGAAAAACGTGAAAAAAGTCAATATTAACCATATTTGAGGATTTTAACTTCAAATCACAGAGCGAGGTTTCGTATTATTTAGATCCAAGAAAAGACATATGACAATGTTGTTTCCAATACAAATGATAAAAATCAATGTGTTTTCATTAGTATTAACTAAAATGTTACTGATTTTCCGTTTATATTACCGATGGAAGATGTACACGAAAATCGCTCTATTCCGGCTGAAACGTCGATATATGCAATAAAAACAGAACTTCTCCCCTTTTCATATCTTACTCAGTATTTTAACGAGAAACAAATAGATGATTGAAAATGAAGTATTTAAGGTTATTATCTAATCAATTATGTGTTTGCATATTTTTATCGTATATATATGAATTAATACCCATAGACTGTAAATTCACAAAAACGTGGAAAACGGCAAAATATTGCCTAATTCGATGATATTTTGTTTAAGTCACATAAAGGAAAAGGGGATGATAAACGTCAAAATATTGCTAAATTCGATGATTTTTCGTACGAAACAAATGCAAGAAAACTTGCTTAAAATGCAATATTATGCGAAATTCTGATTTGAAGGCCAAATCACATATCGTGATACTACATGAAATAGTATCGAAATATTGGTAAAAATGAATATATTTACGTAATATCAAACTACATGAAAAAGTGAAAAAGTCACTATTTAACCATATTTGAGGATTTTAACTTCAAATCATAGAGCGAGGTTTCGTATTATTTAGATCCAAGAAAAGACATATGACAATGTTGTTTCCAATACAAATGATAAAAATCAATGTGTTTTCATTAGTATTAACTAAAATGTTACTGATTTTCCGTTTATATTACCGATGGAAGATGTACACGAAAATCGCTCTATTCCGGCTGAAACGTCGATATATGCAATAAAAACAGAACTTCTCCCCTTTTCAATATCTTACTCACTATTTTAACGAGAAACAAATAGTTGATTGAAAATGAAGTATTTAAGGTAATTATCTAATCAATTATGTGTTTGCATCATTTTTATCGTATATATATGAATTAATACCCATAGACTGTAAATTCACAAAAACGTGGAAAACGGCAAAATATTGCCTAATTCGATGATATTTTGTTTAAGTCACATAAAGGAAAAGGGGATGATAAACGTCAAAATATTGCTAAATTCGATGATTTTTCGTACGAAACAAAATGCAAGAAAACTTGCTTAAAATGCAATATTTGCGAAATTCTGATATTTGACGGCCAAATCACATATCGTGATACTACATGAAATAGTATCGAAATATTGGTAAAAATGAATATATTTACGTAATATCAAACTACATGAAAAACGTGAAAAAAGTCAATATTAACCATATTTGAGGATTTTAACTTCAAATCACAGAGCGAGGTTTCGTATTATTTAGATCCAAGAAAAGACATATGACAATGTTGTTTCCAATACAAATGATAAAAATCAATGTGTTTTCATTAGTATTAACTAAAATGTTACTGATTTTCCGTTTATATTACCGATGGAAGATGTACACGAAAATCGCTCTATTCCGGCTGAAACGTCGATATATGCAATAAAAACAGAACTTCTCCCCTTTTCAATCTTACTCAGTATTTTAACGAGAAACAAATAGATGATTGAAAATGAAGTATTTAAGGTTATTATCTAATCAATTATGTGTTTGCATAATTTTTATCGTATATATATGAATTAATACCCATAGACTGTAAATTCACAAAAACGTGGAAAACGGCAAAATATTGCCTAATTCGATGATATTTTGTTTAAGTCACATAAAGGAAAAGGGGATGATAAACGTCAAAATATTGCTAAATTCGATGATTTTTCGTACGAAACAAAATGCAAGAAAACTTGCTTAAAATGCAATATTATGCGAAATTCTGATTTGAAGGCCAAATCACATATCGTGATACTACATGAAATAGTATCGAAATATTGGTAAAAATGAATATATTTACGTAATATCAAACTACATGAAAACGTGAAAAAGTCACTATTTAACCATATTTGAGGATTTTAACTTCAAATCATAGAGCGAGGTTTCGTATTATTTAGATCCAAGAAAAGACATATGACAATGTTGTTTCCAATACAAATGATAAAAATCAATGTGTTTTCATTAGATTAACTAAAATGTTCTGATTTTCCGTTTATATTACCGAGGAAGATGTACACGAAAACGCTCTATTCCGGCTGAAACGTCGATATATGCAATAAAAACCGAACTTCTCCCCTTTTCAATATCTTACTCAGTATTTTAACGAGAAACAAATAGATGATTGAAAATGAAGTATTTAAGGTTATTATCTAATCAATTATGTGTTTGCATATTTTTATCGTATATATATGAATTAATACCCATAGACTGTAAATTCACAAAAACGTGGAAAACGGCAAAATATTGCCTAATTCGATGATATTTTGTTTAAGTCACATAAAGGAAAAGGGGATGATAAACGTCAAAATATTGCTAAATTCGATGATTTTTCGTACGAAACAAAATGCAAGAAAACTTGCTTAAAATGCAATATTATGCGAAATTCTGAGATTTGAAGGCCAAATCACATATCGTGATACTACATGAAATAGAATCGAAATATTGGTAAAATGAATATATTTACGTAATATCAAACTACATGAAAAAGTGAAAAAAGTCAATATTTAACCATATTTGAGGATTTTAACTTCAAATCATAGAGCGAGGTTTCGTATTATTTAGATCCAAGAAAAGACATATGACAATGTTGTTTCCAATACAAATGATAAAAATCAATGTGTTTTCATTAGTATTAACTAAAATGTTACTGATTTTCCGTTTATATTACCGATGGAAGATGTACACGAAAATCGCTCTATTCCGGCTGAAACGTCGATATATGCAATAAAAACAGAACTTCTCCCCTTTTCATATCTTACTCAGTATTTTAACGAGAAACAAATAGATGATTGAAAATGAAGTATTTAAGGTTAATCTAATCAATTATGTGTTTGCATCATTTTTATCGTATATATATGAATTAATACCCATAGACTGTAAATTCACAAAAACGTGGAAAACGGCAAAATATTGCCTAATTCGATGATATTTTGTTTAAGTCACATAAAGGAAAAGGGGATGATAAACGTCAAAATATTGCTAAATTCGATGATTTTTCGTACGAAACAAAATGCAAGAAAACTTGCTTAAAATGCAATATTATGCGAAATTCTGATATTTGGCCAAATCACATATCGTGATACTACATGAAATAGTATCGAAATATTGGTAAAATGAATATATTTACGTAATATCAAACTACATGAAAACGTGAAAAAAGTCAATATTAACCATATTTGAGGATTTTAACTTCAAATCACAGAGCGAGGTTTCGTATTATTTAGATCCAAGAAAAGACATATGACAATGTTGTTTCCAATACAAATGATAAAAATCAATGTGTTTTCATTAGTATTAACTAAAATGTTACTGATTTTCCGTTTATATTACCGATGGAAGATGTACACGAAAATCGCTCTATTCCGGCTGAAACGTCGATATATGCAATAAAAACAGAACTTCTCCCCTTTTCAATATCTTACTCAGTATTTTAACGAGAAACAAATAGATGATTGAAAATGAAGTATTTAAGGTTATTATCTAATCAATTATGTGTTTGCATATTTTTATCGTATATATATGAATTAATACCCATAGACTGTAAATTCACAAAAACGTGGAAAACGGCAAAATATTGCCTAATTCGATGATATTTTGTTTAAGTCACATAAAGGAAAAGGGGATGATAAACGTCAAAATATTGCTAAATTCGATGATTTTTCGTACGAAACAAAATGCAAGAAAACTTGCTTAAAATGCAATATTATGCGAAATTCTGAGATTTGAAGGCCAAATCACATATCGTGATACTACATGAAATAGAATCGAAATATTGGTAAAATGAATATATTTACGTAGTATCAAACTACATGAAAAGTGAAAAAAGTCACTATTTAACCATATTTGAGGATTTTAACTTCAAATCATAGAGCGAGGTTTCGTATTATTTAGATCAAGAAAAGACATATGACAATGTTGTTTCCAATACAAATGATAAAAATCAATGTGTTTTCATTAGAATTAACTAAAATGTTCTGATTTTCCGTTTATATTACCGAGGGAAGATGTACACGTAAAACCGCTCTAATCCGGCTGAAACGTCGATATATGCAATAAAAACCGAACTTCTCCCCTTTTCAATATCTTACTCAGTATTTTAACGAGAAACAAATAGATGATTGAAAATGAAGTATTTAAGGTTATTATCTAATCAATTATGTGTTTGCATATTTTTATCGTATATATATGAATTAATACCCATAGACTGTAAATTCACAAAAACGTGGAAAACGGCAAAATATTGCCTAATTCGATGATATTTTGTTTAAGTCACATAAAGGAAAAGGGGATGATAAACGTCAAAATATTGCTAAATTCGATGATTTTTCGTACGAAACAAAATGCAAGAAAACTTGCTTAAAATGCAATATTATGCGAAATTCTGAGATTTGAAGGCCAAATCACATATCGTGATACTACATGAAATAGTATCGAAATATTGGTAAAAATGAATATATTTACGTAATATCAAACTACATGAAAAACGTGAAAAAAGTCAATATATAACCATATTTGAGGATTTTAACTTCAAATCACAGAGCGAGGTTTCGTATTATTTATCCAAGAAAAGACATATGACAATGTTGTTTCCAATACAAATGATAAAAATCAATGTGTTTTCATTAGTATTAACTGATTTTCCGTTTATATTACCGATGGAAGATGTACACGAAAATCGCTCTATTCCGGCTGAAACGTCGATATATGCAATAAAAACAGAACTTCTCCCCTTTTCATATCTTACTCAGTATTTTAACGAGAAACAAATAGATGATTGAAAATGAAGTATTTAAGGTTATTATCTAATCAATTATGTGTTTGCATATTTTTATCGTATATATATGAATTAATACCCATAGACTGTAAATTCACAAAAACGTGGAAAACGGCAAAATATTGCCTAATTCGATGATATTTTGTTTAAGTCACATAAAGGAAAAGGGGATGATAAACGTCAAAATATTGCTAAATTCGATGATTTTTCGTACGAAACAAAATGCAAGAAAACTTGCTTAAAATGCAATATTTGCGAAATTCTGATTTGAAGGCCAAATCACATATCGTGATACTACATGAAATAGAATCGAAATATTGGTAAAATGAATATATTTACGTAATATCAAACTACATGAAAAACGTGAAAAAAGTCAATATTTAACCATATTTGAGGATTTTAACTTCAAATCACAGAGCGAGGTTTCGTATTATTTAGATCCAAGAAAAGACATATGACAATGTTGTTTCCAATACAAATGATAAAAATCAATGTGTTTTCATTAGTATTAACTAAAATGTTCTGATTTTCCGTTTATATTACCGATGGAAGATGTACACGAAAATCGCTCTATTCCGGCTGAAACGTCGATATATGCAATAAAAACAGAACTTCTCCCCTTTTCAATATCTTACTCAGTATTTTAACGAGAAACAAATAGATGATTGAAAATGAAGTATTTAAGGTTATTATCTAATCAATTATGTGTTTGCATAATTTTTATCGTATATATATGAATTAATACCCATAGACTGTAAATTCACAAAAACGTGGAAAACGGCAAAATATTGCCTAATTCGATGATATTTTGTTTAAGTCACATAAAGGAAAAGGGGATGATAAACGTCAAAATATTGCTAAATTCGATGATTTTTCGTACGAAACAAAATGCAAGAAAACTTGCTTAAATGCAATATTATGCGAAATTCTAAGATTTGAAGGCCAAATCACATATCGTGATACTACATGAAATAGTATCGAAATATTGGTAAAAAGAATATATTTACGTAATATCAAACTACATGAAAAACGTGAAAAAAGTCAATATTTAACCATATTTGAGGATTTTAACTTCAAATCACGAGCGAGGTTTCGTATTATTTAGATCCAAGAAAAGACATATGACAATGTTGTTTCCAATACAAATGATAAAAATCAATGTGTTTTCATTAGTATTAACTAAAATGTTACTGATTTTCCGTTTATATTACCGATGGAAGATGTACACGAAAATCGCTCTATTCCGGCTGAAACGTCGATATATGCAATAAAAACAGAACTTCTCCCCTTTTCAATATCTTACTCAGTATTTTAACGAGAAACAAATAGATGATTGAAAATGAAGTATTTAAGGTTATTATCTAATCAATTATGTGTTTGCATAATTTTTATCGTATATATATGAATTAATACCCATAGACTGTAAATTCACAAAAACGTGGAAAACGGCAAAATATTGCCTAATTCGATGATATTTTGTTTAAGTCACATAAAGGAAAAGGGGATGATAAACGTCAAAATATTGCTAAATTCGATGATTTTTCGTACGAAACAAAATGCAAGAACACTTGCTTAAAATGCAATATTATGCGAAATTCTGAGATTTGAAGGCCAAATCACATATCGTGATACTACATGAAATAGTATCGAAATATTGGTAAAAATGATATATTTACGTAATATCAAACTACATGAAAAACGTGAAAAAAGTCAATATTAACCATATTTGAGGATTTTAACTTCAAATCACAGAGCGAGGTTTCGTATTATTTAGATCCAAGAAAAGACATATGACAATGTTGTTTCCAATACAAATGATAAAAATCAATGTGTTTTCATTAGTATTAACTAAAATGTTCTGATTTTCCGTTTATATTACCGATGGAAGATGTACACGAAAATCGCTCTATTCCGGCTGAAACGTCGATATATGCAATAAAAACAGAACTTCTCCCCTTTTCAATATCTTACTCAGTATTTTAACGAGAAACAAATAGATGATTGAAAATGAAGTATTTAAGGTTATATCTAATCAATTATGTGTTTGCATAATTTTTATCGTATATATATGAATTAATACCCATAGACTGTAAATTCACAAAAACGTGGAAAACGGCAAAATATTGCCTAATTCGATGATATTTTGTTTAAGTCACATAAAGGAAAAGGGGATGATAAACGTCAAAATATTGCTAAATTCGATGATTTTTCGTACGAAACAAAATGCAAGAAAACTTGCTTAAAATGCAATATTATGCGAAATTCTAAGATTTGAAGGCCAAATCACATATCGTGATACTACATGAAATAGTATCGAAATATTGGTAAAAATGAATATATTTACGTAATATCAAACTACATGAAAAACGTGAAAAAAGTCAATATAACCATATTTGAGGATTTTAACTTCAAATCAGAGCGAGGTTTCGTATTATTTAGATCCAAGAAAAACATATGACAATGTTGTTTCCAATACAAATGATAAAAATCAATGTGTTTTCATTAGTATTAACTAAAATGTTACTGATTTTCCGTTTATATTACCGATGGAAGATGTACACGAAAATCGCTCTATTCCGGCTGAAACGTCGATATATGCAATAAAAACCGAACTTCTCCCCTTTTCAATATCTTACTCAGTATTTTAACGAGAAACAAATAGATGATTGAAAATGAAGTATTTAAGGTTATTATCTAATCAATTATGTTTTGCATCATTTTTATCGTATATATATGAATTAATACCCATAGACTGTAAATTCACAAAAACGTGGAAAACGGCAAAATATTGCCTAATTCGATGATATTTTTTTTAATCACATAAGGAAAAGGGGATGATAACGTCAAAATATTGCTAAATTCGATGATTTTTCGTACGAAACAAAATGCAAGAAAACTTGCTTAAAATGCAATATTTGCGAAATTCTGAGATTTGACGGCCAAATCACATATCGTGATTCTACATGAAATAGAATCGAAATATTGGTAAAATGAATATATTTACGTAGTATTAAACTACATGAAAAAGTGAAAAAAGTCATATTTAACCATATTTGAGGATTTTAACTTCAAATCACAGAGCGAGGTTTCGTATTATTTAGATCCAAGAAAAGACATATGACAATGTTGTTTCCAATACAAATGATAAAAATCAATGTGTTTTCATTAGTATTAACTAAAATGTTCTGATTTTCCGTTTATATTACCGATGGAAGATGTACACGAAAATCGCTCTATTCCGGCTGAAACGTCGATATATGCAATAAAAACCGAACTTCTCCCCTTTTCAATATCTTACTCAGTATTTTAACGAGAAACAAATAGATGATTGAAAATGAAGTATTTAAGGTTATTATCTAATCAATTATGTGTTTGCATCATTTTTATCGTATATATATGAATTAATACCCATAGACTGTAAATTCACAAAAACGTGGAAAAACGGCAAAATATTGCCTAATTCGATGATATTTTGTTTAAATCACATAAAGGAAAAGGGGATGATAACGTCAAAATATTGCTAAATTCGATGATTTTTCGTACGAAACAAAATGCAGAAAACTTGCTTAAAATGCAATATTATGCGAAATTCTGAATTTGACGGCCAAATCACATATCGTGATACTACATGAAATAGTATCGAAATATTGGTAAAATGAATATATTTTCGTAATATCAAACTACATGAAAAACGTGAAAAAAGTCAATATTAACCATATTTGAGGATTTTAACTTCAAATCACGAGCGAGGTTTCGTATTATTTAGATCCAAGAAAACATGACAATGTTGTTTCCAATACAAATGATAAAAATCAATGTGTTTTCATTAGTGTTAACTAAAATGTTACTGATTTTCCGTTTATATTACCGATGGAAGATGTACACGAAAATCGCTCTATTCCGGCTGAAACGTCGATATATGCAATAAAAACCGAACTTCTCCCCTTTCAATATCTTACTCAGTATTTTAACGAGAAACAAATAGATGGTTGAAAATGAAGTATTTAAGGTTATTATCTAATCAATTATGTGTTTGCATAATTTTTATCGTATATATGAATTAATACCCATAGACTGTAAATTCACAAAAACGTGGAAAACGGCAAAATATTGCCTAATTCGATGATATTTTGTTTAATTCACATAGAGGAAAAGGGGATGATAAACGTCAAAATATTGCTAAATTCGATGATTTTTCGTACGAAACAAAATGCAAGAAAACTTGCTTAAAATGCAATTATGCGAAATTCTGAGATTTGAAGGCCAAATCACATATCGTGATACTACATGAAATAGTATCGAAATATTGGTAAAAATGAATATATTTACGTAATATCAAACTACATGAAAACGTGAAAAAAGTCAATATTTAACCATATTTGAGGATTTTAACTTCAAATCACAGAGCGAGGTTTCGTATTATTTAGATCCAAGAAAAGACATATGACAATGTTGTTTCCAATACAAATGATAAAAATCAATGTGTTTTCATTTATTAACTAAAATGTTGCTGATTTTCCGTTTATATTACCGATGGAAGATGTACACGAAAATTGCTCTATTCCGGCTGAAACGTCGATATATGCAATAAAAACAGAACTTCTCCCCTTTTCAATATCTTACTCAGTATTTTAACGAGAAACAAATAGATGATTGAAATGAAGTATTTAAGGTATAAGTATCTAATCAATTATGTGTTTGCATAATTTTTATCGTATATATATGAATTAATACCCATAGACTGTAAATTCACAAAAACGTGGAAAACGGCAAAATATTGCCTAATTCGATGATATTTTGTTTAAGTCACATAAAGGAAAAGGGGATGATAAACGTCAAAATATTGCTAAATTCGATGATTTTTCGTACGAAACAAAATGCAAGAAAACTTGCTTAAAATGCAATATTATGCGAAATTCTAAGATTTGAAGGCCAAATCACATATCGTGATACTACATGAAATAGTATCGAAATATTGGTAAAAATGAATATATTTCGTAATATCAAACTACATGAAAAACGTGAAAAAAGTCAATATATAACCATATTTGAGGATTTTAACTTCAAATCACGGAGCGAGGTTTCGTATTATTTAGATCCAAAAAACACATGACAATGTTGTTTCCAATACAAATGATAAAAATCAATGTGTTTTCATTAGTGTTAACTAAAATGTTACTGATTTTCCGTTTATATTACCGATGGAAGATGTACACGAAAATCGCTCTATTCCGGCTGAAACGTCGATATATGCAATAAAAACCGAACTTCTCCCCTTTCAATATCTTACTCAGTATTTTAACGAGAAACAAA
This sequence comes from Procambarus clarkii, assembly GCF_040958095.1. Classification (NCBI taxonomy): domain Eukaryota; kingdom Metazoa; phylum Arthropoda; class Malacostraca; order Decapoda; family Cambaridae; genus Procambarus; species Procambarus clarkii. The sequence continues at coordinate 21,283 of NW_027189846.1, read as the reverse complement.
TAGATGGTTGAAATGAAGTATTTAAGGTTATTATCTAATCAATTATGTGTTTGCATAATTTTTATCGTATATATATGAATTAATACCCATAGACTGTAAATTCACAAAAACGTGGAAAACGGCAAAATATTGCCTAATTCGATGATATTTTGTTTAATTCACATAGAGGAAAAGGGGATGATAAACGTCAAAATATTGCTAAATTCGATGATTTTTCGTACGAAACAAAATGCAAGAAAACTTGCTTAAAATGCAATATTATGCGAAATTCTGAGATTTGAAGGCCAAATCACATATCGTGATTCTACATGAAATAGAATCGAAATATTGGTTAAAATGAATATATTTACGTAGTATTAAACTACATGAAAAAGGTGAAAAAAGTCACTATTTAACCATATTTGTGGATTTTAACTTCAAATCATAGAGCGAGGTTTCGTATTATTTAGATTCAAGAAAAGACATATGACAATGTTGTTTCCAATACAAATGATAAAAATCAATGTGTTTTCATTAGAATTAACTAAAATGTTCCTGATTTTCCGTTTATATTACCGAGGGAAGATGTACACGTAAAACCGCTCTAATCCGGCTGAAACGTCGATATATGCAATAAAAACCGAACTTCTCCCCTTTTCAATATCTTACTCAGTATTTTAACGAGAAACAAATAGATGATTGAAAATGAAGTATTTAAGGTTATTATCTAATCAATTATGTGTTTGCATAATTTTTATCGTATATATATGAATTAATACCCATAGACTGAAAATTCACAAAAACGTGGAAAACGGCAAAATATTGCCTAATTCGATGATATTTTGTTTAAATCACATAAAGGAAAAGGGGATGATAAACGTCAAAATATTGCTAAATTCGATGATTTTTCGTACGAAACAAAATGCAAGAAAACTTGCTTAAAATGCAATATTATGCGAAATTCTGAGATTTGAAGGCCAAATCACATATCGTGATACTACATGAAATAGTATCGAAATATTGGTAAAAATGAATATATTTACGTAATATCAAACTACATGAAAAACGTGAAAAAAGTCAATATAAACCATATTTGAGGATTTTAACTTCAAATCACAGAGCGAGGTTTGTATTATTTAGATCCAAGAAAAGACATAACAATGTTGTTTCCAATACAAATGATAAAAATCAATGTGTTTTCATTAGTATTAACTAAAATGTTACTGATTTTCCGTTTATATTACCGATGGAAGATGTACACGAAAATCGCTCTATTCCGGCTGAAACGTCGATATATGCAATAAAAAACAGAACTCTCCCCTTTTCATATCTTACTCAGTATTTTAACGAGAAACAAATAGATGATTGAAAATGAAGTATTTAAGGTTATTATCTAATCAATTATGTGTTTGCATAATTTTTATCGTATATATATGAATTAATACCCATAGACTGTAAATTCAAAAAACGTGGAAAACGGCAAAATATTGCCTAATTCGATGATATTTTGTTTAAGTCACATAAGGAAAAGGGGATGATAAACGTCAAAATATTGCTAAATTCGATGATTTTTCGTACGAAACAAAATGCAAGAAAACTTGCTTAAATGCATTATTGCGAAATTCTAAGATTTGAAGGCCAAATCACATATCGTGATACTACATGAAATAGTATCGAAATATTGGTAAAATGAAATATTTACGTATATCAAACTACATGATTAACGTGAAAAAAGTCACTATTTTACCATATTTGAAGATTTTACCTTCAAATCATAGAGCGAGGTTTCGTATTATTTAGATCCAAGAAAAGACATATGACAATGTTGTTTCCAATACAAATGATAAAAATCAATGTGTTTTCATTAGAATTAACTAAAATGTTCCTGATTTTCCGTTTATATTCCGAGAAGATGTACACGTAAAACCGCTCTAATCCGGCTGAAACGTCGATATATGCAATAAAAACCGAACATCTCCCCTTTTCAATATCTTACTCAGTATTTTAACGAGAAACAAATAGATGATTGAAAATGAAGTATTTAAGGTTATTATCTAATCAATTATGTGTTTGCATAATTTTTATCGTATATATATGAATTAATACCCATAGACTGTAAATTCACAAAAACGTGGAAAACGGCAAAATATTGCCTAATTCGATGATATTTTGTTTAATTCACATATAGGAAAAGGGGATGATAAACGTCAAAATATTGCTAAATTCGATGATTTTTCGTACGAAACAAAATGCAAGAAAACTTGCTTAAAATGCAATATTATGCGAAATTCTGAGATTTGAAGGCCAAATCACATATCGTGATACTACATGAAATAGTATCGAAATATTGGTAAAAATGAATATATTTACGTAATATCAAACTACATGAAAAACGTGAAAAAGTCAATATTAACCATATTTGAGGATTTTAACTTCAAATCACAGAGCGAGGTTTCGTATTATTTAGATCCAAGAAAACACATGACAATGTTGTTTCCAATACAAATGATAAAAATCAATGTGTTTTCATTAGTGTTAACTAAAATGTTACTGATTTTCCGTTTATATTACCGATGGAAGATGTACACGAAAATCGCTCTATTCCGGCTGAAACGTCGATATATGCAATAAAAACCGAACTTCTCCCCTTTTCAATATCTTACTCAGTATTTTAACGAGAAACAAATAGATGGTTGAAATGAAGTATTTAAGGTTATTATCTAATCAATTATGTGTTTGCATAATTTTTATCGTATATTATGAATTAATACCCATAGACTGTAAATTCACAAAAACGTGGAAAACGGCAAAATATTGCCTAATTCGATGATATTTTGTTTAATTCACATAGAGGAAAAGGGGATGATAAACGTCAAAATATTGCTAAATTCGATGATTTTTCGTACGAAAAAAATGCAAGAAAACTTGCTTAAAATGCAATATTATGCGAAATTCTGAGATTTGAAGGCCAAATCACATATCGTGATACTACATGAAATAGTATCGAAATATTGGTTAAAATGAATATATTTACGTAGTATTAAACTACATGAAAAAGGTGAAAAAGTCACTATTTAACCATATTTGTGGATTTTAACTTCAAATCATAGAACGAGGTTTCGTATTATTTAGATTCAAGAAAAGACATATGACAATGTTGTTTCCAATACAAATGATAAAAATCAATGTGTTTTCATTAGAATTAACTAAAATGTTCCTGATTTTCCGTTTATATTACCGAGGGAAAATGTACACGTAAAACCGCTCTAATCCGGCTGAAACGTCGAAATATGCAATAAAAACCGAACTTCTCCCCTTTTCAATATCTTACTCAGTATTTTAACGAGAAACAAATAGATGATTGAAAATGAAGTATTTAAGGTTATTATCTAATCAATTATGTGTTTGCATAATTTTTATCGTATATATATGAATTAATACCCATAGACTGAAAATTCACAAAAACGTGGAAAAACGGCAAAATATTGCCTAATTCGATGATATTTTGTTTAAATCACATAAAGGAAAAGGGGATGATAAACGTCAAAATATTGCTAAATTCGATGATTTTTCGTACGAAACAAAATGCAAGAAAACTTGCTTAAAATGCAATATTATGCGAAATTCTGAGATTTGAAGGCCAAATCACATATCGTGATACTACATGAAATAGTATCGAAATATTGGTAAAAATGAATATATTTACGTAATATCAAACTACATGAAAAACGTGAAAAAAGTCAATATATAACCATATTTGAGGATTTTAACTTCAAATCACAGAGCGAGGTTTTGTATTATTTAGATCCAAGAAAAGACATATAACAATGTTGTTTCCAATACAAATGATAAAAATCAATGTGTTTTCATTAGTATTAACTAAAATGTTACTGATTTTCCGTTTATATTACCGATGGAAGATGTACACGAAAATCGCTCTATTCCGGCTGAAACGTCGATATATGCAATAAAAACAGAACTTCTCCCCTTTTCCATATCTTACTCAGTATTTTAACGAGAAACAAATAGATGATTGAAAATGAAGTATTTAAGGTTATTATCTAATCAATTATGTGTTTGCATAATTTTTATCGTATATATATGAATTAATACCATAGACTGTAAATTCAAAAACGTGGAAAACGGCAAAATATTGCCTAATTCGATGATATTTTGTTTAAGTCACATAAAGGAAAAGGGGATGATAAACGTCAAAATATTGCTAAATTCGATGATTTTTCGTACGAAACAAAATGCAAGAAAACTTGCTTAAAATGCATTATTATGCGAAATTCTAAGATTTGAAGGCCAAATCACATATCGTGATACTACATGAAATAGTATCGAAATATTGGTAAAAATGAATATATTTACGTAATATCAAACTACATGATTAACGTGAAAAAGTCACTATTTACCATATTTGAAGATTTTACTTCAAATCATAGAGCGAGGTTTCGTATTATTTAGATCCAAGAAAAGACATATGACAATGTTGTTTCCAATACAAATGATAAAAATCAATGTGTTTTCATTAGAATTATCTAAAATGTTCCTGATTTTCCGTTTATATTCCGAAAAGATGTACACGTAAAACCGCTCTAATCCGGCTGAAACGTCGATATATGCAATAAAAACCGAACATCTCCCTTTTCAATATCTTACTCAGTATTTTAACGAGAAACAAATAGATGTTGAAAATGAAGTATTTAAGGTTATTATCTAATCAATTATGTGTTTGCATAATTTTTATCGTATATATATGAATTAATACCCATAGACTGTAAATTCACAAAAACGTGGAAAACGGCAAAATATTGCCTAATTCGATGATATTTTGTTTAATTCACATAGAGGAAAAGGGGATGATAAACGTCAAAATATTGCTAAATTCGATGATTTTTCGTACGAAACAAAATGCAAGAAAACTTGCTTAAAATGCAATATTATGCGAAATTCTGAGATTTGAAGGCCAAATCACATATCGTGATACTACATGAAATAGTATCGAAATATTGGTAAAAATGAATATATTTACGTAATATCAAACTACATGAAAAACGTGAAAAAAGTCAATACTTAACCATATTTGAGGATTTTAACTTCAAATCACAGAGCGAGGTTTCGTATTATTTAGATCCAAGAAAACACATGACAATGTTGTTTCCAATACAAATGATAAAAATCAATGTGTTTTCATTAGTGTTAACTAAAATGTTACTGATTTTCCGTTTATATTACCGATGGAAGATGTACACGAAAATCACTCTATTCCGGCTGAAACGTCGATATATGCAATAAAAACCGAACTTCTCCCCTTTTCAATATCTTACTCAGTATTTTAACGAGAAACAAATAGATGGTTGAAATGAAGTATTTAAGGTTATTATCTAATCAATTATGTGTTTGCATAATTTTTATCGTATATATATGAATTAATACCCATAGACTGTAAATTCACAAAAACGTGGAAAACGGCAAAATATTGCCTAATTCGATGATATTTTGTTTAATTCACATAGAGGAAAAGGGGATGATAAACGTCAAAATATTGCTAAATTCGATGATTTTTCGTACGAAAAAAAATGCAAGAAAACTTGCTTAAAATGCAATATTATGCGAAATTCTGAGATTTGAAGGCCAAATCACATATCGTGATCTACATGAAATAGAATCGAAATATTGGTTAAAATGAATATATTTACGTAGTATTAAACTACATGAAAAAGGTGAAAAAAGTCACTATTTAACCATATTTGTGGATTTTAACTTCAAATCATAGAGCGAGGTTTCGTATTATTTAGATTCAAGAAAAGACATATGACAATGTTGTTTCCAATACAAATGATAAAAATCAATGTGTTTTCATTAGAATTAACTAAAATGTTCCTGATTTTCCGTTTATATTACCGAGGGAAGATGTACACGTAAAACCGCTCTAATCCGGCTGAAACGTCGATATATGCAATAAAAACCGAACTTCTCCCCTTTTCAATATCTTACTCAGTATTTTAACGAGAAACAAATAGATGATTGAAAATGAAGTATTTAAGGTTATTATCTAATCAATTATGTGTTTGCATAATTTTTATCGTATATATATGAATTAATACCCATAGACTGAAAATTCACAAAAACGTGGAAAAACGGCAAAATATTGCCTAATTCGATGATATTTTGTTTAAATCACATAAAGGAAAAGGGGATGATAAACGTCAAAATATTGCTAAATTCGATGATTTTTCGTACGAAACAAAATGCAAGAAAACTTGCTTAAAATGCAATATTATGCGAAATTCTGAGATTTGAAGGCCAAATCACATATCGTGATACTACATGAAATAGTATCGAAATATTGGTAAAAATGAATATATTTACGTAATATCAAACTACATGAAAAACGTGAAAAAAGTCAATATATAACCATATTTGAGGATTTTAACTTCAAATCACAGAGCGAGGTTTTGTATTATTTAGATCCAAGAAAAGACATATAACAATGTTGTTTCCAATACAAATGATAAAAATCAATGTGTTTTCATTAGTATTAACTAAAATGTTACTGATTTTCCGTTTATATTACCGATGGAAGATGTACACGAAAATCGCTCTATTCCGGCTGAAACGTCGATATATGCAATAAAAACAGAACTTCTCCCCTTTTCCATATCTTACTCAGTATTTTAACGAGAAACAAATAGATGATTGAAAATGAAGTATTTAAGGTTATTATCTAATCAATTATGTGTTTGCATAATTTTTATCGTATATATATGAATTAATACCCATAGACTGTAAATTCAAAAAACGTGGAAAACGGCAAAATATTGCCTAATTCGATGATATTTTGTTTAAGTCACATAAAGAAAAAGGGATGATAAACGTCAAAATATTGCTAAATTCGATGATTTTTCGTACGAAACAAAATGCAAGAAAACTTGCTTAAAATGCATTATTATGCGAAATTCTAAGATTTGAAGGCCAAATCACATATCGTGATACTACATGAAATAGTATCGAAATATTGGTAAAAATGAATATATTTACGTAATATCAAACTACATGAAACGTGAAAAAGTCACTATTTACCATATTTGAAGATTTTACCTTCAAATCATAGAGCGAGGTTTCGTATTATTTAGATCCAAGAAAAGACATATGACAATGTTGTTTCCAATACAAATGATAAAAATCAATGTGTTTTCATTAGAATTACTAAAATGTTCCTGATTTTCCGTTTATATTTCCGAGAAAAGATGTACACGTAAAACCGCTCTAATCCGGCTGAAACGTCGATATATGCAATAAAAACCGAACATCTCCCCTTTTCAATATCTTACTCAGTATTTTAACGAGAAACAAATAGATGTTGAAAATGAAGTATTTAAGGTTATTATCTAATCAATTATGTGTTTGCATAATTTTTATCGTATATATATGAATTAATACCCATAGACTGTAAATTCACAAAAACGTGGAAAACGGCAAAATATTGCCTAATTCGATGATATTTTGTTTAATTCACATAGAGGAAAAGGGGATGATAAACGTCAAAATATTGCTAAATTCGATGATTTTTCGTACGAAACAAAATGCAAGAAAACTTGCTTAAAATGCAATATTATGCGAAATTCTGAGATTTGAAGGCCAAATCACATATCGTGATACTACATGAAATAGTATCGAAATATTGGTAAAAATGAATATATTTACGTAATATCAAACTACATGAAAAACGTGAAAAAAGTCAATACTTAACCATATTTGAGGATTTTAACTTCAAATCACAGAGCGAGGTTTCGTATTATTTAGATCCAAGAAAACACATGACAATGTTGTTTCCAATACAAATGATAAAAATCAATGTGTTTTCATTAGTGTTAACTAAAATGTTACTGATTTTCCGTTTATATTACCGATGGAAGATGTACACGAAAATCACTCTATTCCGGCTGAAACGTCGATATATGCAATAAAAACCGAACTTCTCCCCTTTTCAATATCTTACTCAGTATTTTAACGAGAAACAAATAGATGTTGAAATGAAGTATTTAAGGTTATTATCTAATCAATTATGTGTTTGCATAATTTTTATCGTATATATATGAATTAATACCCATAGACTGTAAATTCACAAAAACGTGGAAAACGGCAAAATATTGCCTAATTCGATGATATTTTGTTTAATTCACATAGAGGAAAAGGGGATGATAAACGTCAAAATATTGCTAAATTCGATGATTTTTCGTACGAAAAAAAATGCAAGAAAACTTGCTTAAAATGCAATATTATGCGAAATTCTGAGATTTGAAGGCCAAATCACATATCGTGATTCTACATGAAATAGAATCGAAATATTGGTTAAAATGAATATATTTACGTAGTATTAAACTACATGAAAAAGGTGAAAAAAGTCACTATTTAACCATATTTGGATTTTAACTTCAAATCATAGAGCGAGGTTTCGTATTATTTAGATTCAAGAAAAGACATATGACAATGTTGTTTCCAATACAAATGATAAAAATCAATGTGTTTTCATTAGAATTAACTAAAATGTTCCTGATTTTCCGTTTATATTACCGAGGGAAGATGTACACGTAAAACCGCTCTAATCCGGCTGAAACGTCGATATATGCAATAAAAACCGAACTTCTCCCCTTTTCAATATCTTACTCAGTATTTTAACGAGAAACAAATAGATGATTGAAAATGAAGTATTTAAGGTTATTATCTAATCAATTATGTGTTTGCATAATTTTTATCGTATATATATGAATTAATACCCATAGACTGAAAATTCACAAAAACGTGGAAAAACGGCAAAATATTGCCTAATTCGATGATATTTTGTTTAATCACATAAAGGAAAAGGGGATGATAAACGTCAAAATATTGCTAAATTCGATGATTTTTCGTACGAAACAAAATGCAAGAAAACTTGCTTAAAATGCAATATTATGCGAAATTCTGAGATTTGAAGGCCAAATCACATATCGTGATACTACATGAAATAGTATCGAAATATTGGTAAAAATGAATATATTTACGTAATATCAAACTACATGAAAAACGTGAAAAAAGTCAATATATAACCATATTTGAGGATTTTAACTTCAAATCACAGAGCGAGGTTTTGTATTATTTAGATCCAAGAAAAGACATATGACAATGTTGTTTCCAATACAAATGATAAAAATCAATGTGTTTTCATTAGTATTAACTAAAATGTTACTGATTTTCCGTTTATATTACCGATGGAAGATGTACACGAAAATCGCTCTATTCCGGCTGAAACGTCGATATATGCAATAAAAACAGAACTTCTCCCCTTTCCATATCTTACTCAGTATTTTAACGAGAAACAAATAGATGATTGAAAATGAAGTATTTAAGGTTATTATCTAATCAATTATGTGTTTGCATAATTTTTATCGTATATATATGAATTAATACCCATAGACTGTAAATTCAAAAACGTGGAAAACGGCAAAATATTGCCTAATTCGATGATATTTTGTTTAAGTCACATAAAGGAAAAGGGGATGATAAACGTCAAAATATTGCTAAATTCGATGATTTTTCGTACGAAACAAAATGCAAGAAAACTTGCTTAAAATGCATTATTATGCGAAATTCTAAGATTTGAAGGCCAAATCACATATCGTGATACTACATGAAATAGTATCGAAATATTGGTAAAAATGAATATATTTACGTAATATCAAACTACATGAAAAACGTGAAAAAGTCAATATTTAACCATATTTGAGGATTTTAACTTCAAATCACAGAGCGAGGTTTCGTATTATTTAGATCCAAGAAAAGACATATGACAATGTTGTTTCCAATACAAATGATAAAAATCAATGTGTTTTCATTAGTATTAACTAAAATGTTCCTGATTTTCCGTTTATATTACCGATGGAAGATGTACACGAAAATCGCTCTATTCCGGCTGAAACGTCGATATATGCAATAAAACCGAACATCTCCCCTTTTCAATATCTTACTCAGTATTTTAACGAGAAACAAATAGATGATTGAAAATGAAGTATTTAAGGTTATTATCTAATCAATTATGTGTTTGCATAATTTTTATCGTATATATATGAATTAATACCCATAGACTGTAAATTCACAAAAACGTGGAAAACGGCAAAATATTGCCTAATTCGATGATATTTTGTTTAAGTCACATAAAGGAAAAGGGGATGATAAACGTCAAAATATTGCTAAATTCGATGATTTTTCGTACGAAACAAAATGCAAGAAAACTTGCTTAAAATGCAATATTATGCGAAATTCTAAGATTTGAAGGCCAAATCACATATCGTGATACTACATGAAATAGTATCGAAATATTGGTAAAATGAATATATTTACGTAATATCAAACTACATGAAAAACGTGAAAAAAGTCAATATTTAACCATATTTGAGGATTTTAACTTCAAATCACAGAGCGAGGTTTCGTATTATTTAGATCCAAGAAAAGACATATGACAATGTTGTTTCCAATACAAATGATAAAAATCAATGTGTTTTCATTAGTATTAACTAAAATGTTACTGATTTTCCGTTTATATTACCGATGGAAGATGTACACGAAAATCGCTCTATTCCGGCTGAAACGTCGATATATGCAATAAAAACCGAACTTCTCCCCTTTTCAATATCTTACTCAGTATTTTAACGAGAAACAAATAGATGATTGAAATGAAGTATTTAAGGTTATTATCTAATCAATTATGTGTTTGCATAATTTTTATCGTATATATATGAATTAATACCCATAGACTGTAAATTCACAAAAACGTGGAAAACGGCAAAATATTGCCTAATTCGATGATATTTTGTTTAAGTCACATAAAGGAAAAGGGGATGATAAACGTCAAAATATTGCTAAATTCGATGATTTTTCGTACGAAAAAAATGCAAGAAAACTTGCTTAAAATGCAATATTATGCGAAATTCTGAGATTTGAAGGCCAAATCACATATCGTGATCTACATGAAATAGAATCGAAATATTGGTTAAAATGAATATATTTACGTAGTATTAAACTACATGAAAAAGGTGAAAAAAGTCACTATTTAACCATATTTGTGGATTTTAACTTCAAATCATAGAGCGAGGTTTCGTATTATTTAGATTCAAGAAAAGACATATGACAATGTTGTTTCCAATACAAATGATAAAAATCAATGTGTTTTCATTAGAATTAACTAAAATGTTCCTGATTTTCCGTTTATATTACCGAGGGAAGATGTACACGTAAAACCGCTCTAATCCGGCTGAAACGTCGATATATGCAATAAAAACCGAACTTCTCCCCTTTTCAATATCTTACTCAGTATTTTAACGAGAAACAAATAGATGATTGAAAATGAAGTATTTAAGGTTATTATCTAATCAATTATGTGTTTGCATAATTTTTATCGTATATATATGAATTAATACCCATAGACTGAAAATTCACAAAAACGTGGAAAAACGGCAAAATATTGCCTAATTCGATGATATTTTGTTTAATCACATAAAGGAAAAGGGGATGATAAACGTCAAAATATTGCTAAATTCGATGATTTTTCGTACGAAACAAAATGCAAGAAAACTTGCTTAAAATGCAATATTATGCGAAATTCTGAGATTTGAAGGCCAAATCACATATCGTGATACTACATGAAATAGTATCGAAATATTGGTAAAAATGAATATATTTACGTAATATCAAACTACATGAAAAACGTGAAAAAAGTCAATATATAACCATATTTGAGGATTTTAACTTCAAATCACAGAGCGAGGTTTTGTATTATTTAGATCCAAGAAAAGACATATGACAATGTTGTTTCCAATACAAATGATAAAAATCAATGTGTTTTCATTAGTATTAACTAAAATGTTACTGATTTTCCGTTTATATTACCGATGGAAGATGTACACGAAAATCGCTCTATTCCGGCTGAAACGTCGATATATGCAATAAAAACGAACTTCTCCCCTTTTCAATATCTTACTCAGTATTTTAACGAGAAACAAATAGATGATTGAAAATGAAGTATTTAAGGTTATTATCTAATCAATTATGTGTTTGCATAATTTTTATCGTATATATATGAATTAATACCCATAGACTGTAAATTCACAAAAACGTGGAAAACGGCAAAATATTGCCTAATTCGATGATATTTTGTTTAAGTCACATAAAGGAAAAGGGGATGATAAACGTCAAAATATTGCTAAATTCGATGATTTTTCGTACGAAACAAAATGCAAGAAAACTTGCTTAAAATGCAATATTTGCGAAATTCTGAGATTTGAAGGCCAAATCACATATCGTGATACTACATGAAATAGTATCGAAATATTGGTAAAATGAATATATTTACGTAATATCAAACTACATGAAAAACGTGAAAAAAGTCAATATATAACCATATTTGAGGATTTTAACTTCAAATCACAGAGCGAGGTTTCGTATTATTTAGATCCAAGAAAAGACATATGACAATGTTGTTTCCAATACAAATGATAAAAATCAATGTGTTTTCATTAGTATTAACTAAAATGTTACTGATTTTCCGTTTATATTACCGATGGAAGATGTACACGAAAATCGCTCTATTCCGGCTGAAACGTCGATATATGCAATAAAAACAGAACTTCTCCCCTTTTCATATCTTACTCAGTATTTTAACGAGAAACAAATAGATGATTGAAAATGAAGTATTTAAGGTTATTATCTAATCAATTATGTGTTTGCATAATTTTTATCGTATATATATGAATTAATACCCATAGACTGTAAATTCAAAAACGTGGAAAACGGCAAAATATTGCCTAATTCGATGATATTTTGTTTAAGTCACATAAAGGAAAAGGGGATGATAAACGTCAAAATATTGCTAAATTCGATGATTTTTCGTACGAAACAAAATGCAAGAAAACTTGCTTAAAATGCAATATTATGCGAAATTCTAAGATTTGAAGGCCAAATCACATATCGTGATACTACATGAAATAGTATCGAAATATTGGTAAAAATGAATATATTTACGTAATATCAAACTACATGAAAAACGTGAAAAAAGTCAATATTAACCATATTTGAGGATTTTAACTTCAAATCACAGAGCGAGGTTTCGTATTATTTAGATCCAAGAAAAGACATATGACAATGTTGTTTCCAATACAAATGATAAAAATCAATGTGTTTTCATTAGTATTAACTAAAATGTTACTGATTTTCCGTTTATATTACCGATGGAAGATGTACACGAAAATCGCTCTATTCCGGCTGAAACGTCGATATATGCAATAAAAACGAACTTCTCCCCTTTTCAATATCTTACTCAGTATTTTAACGAGAAACAAATAGATGATTGAAATGAAGTATTTAAGGTTATTATCTAATCAATTATGTGTTTGCATAATTTTTATCGTATATATATGAATTAATACCCATAGACTGTAAATTCACAAAAACGTGGAAAACGGCAAAATATTGCCTAATTCGATGATATTTTGTTTAAGTCACATAAGGAAAAGGGATGATAAACGTCAAAATATTGCTAAATTCGATGATTTTTCGTACGAAACAAAATGCAAGAAAACTTGCTTAAAATGCAATATTATGCGAAATTCTGAGATTTGAAGGCCAAATCACATATCGTGATACTACATGAAATAGTATCGAAATATTGGTAAAAATGAATATATTTACGTAATATCAAACTACATGAAAAACGTGAAAAAAGTCATATTAACCATATTTGAGGATTTTAACTTCAAATCACAGAGCGAGGTTTCGTATTATTTAGATCAAGAAAAGACATATGACAATGTTGTTTCCAATACAAATGATAAAAATCAATGTGTTTTCATTAGAATTAACTAAAATGTTCCTGATTTTCCGTTTATATTACCGAGGGAAGATGTACACGTAAAACCGCTCTATCCGGCTGAAACGTCGATATATGCAATAAAAACCGAACTTCTCCCCTTTTCAATATCTTACTCAGTATTTTAACGAGAAACAAATAGATGATTGAAAATGAAGTATTTAAGGTTATTATCTAATCAATTATGTGTTTGCATAATTTTTATCGTATATATATGAATTAATACCCATAGACTGTAAATTCACAAAAACGTGGAAAACGGCAAAATATTGCCTAATTCGATGATATTTTGTTTAATCACATAAAGGAAAAGGGGATGATAAACGTCAAAATATTGCTAAATTCGATGATTTTCGTACGAAACAAAATGCAAGAAAACTTGCTTAAAATGCAATATTATGCGAAATTCTGAGATTTGAAGGCCAAATCACATATCGTGATACTACATGAAATAGTATCGAAATATTGGTAAAATGAATATATTTACGTAATATCAAACTACATGAAAAACGTGAAAAAAGTCAATATTAACCATATTTGAGGATTTTAACTTCAAATCACAGAGCGAGGTTTGTATTATTTAGATCCAAGAAAAGACATATGACAATGTTGTTTCCAATACAAATGATAAAAATCAATGTGTTTTCATTAGTATTAACTAAAATGTTACTGATTTTCCGTTTATATTACCGATGGAAGATGTACACGAAAATCGCTCTATTCCGGCTGAAACGTCGATATATGCAATAAAAACCGAACTTCTCCCCTTTTCAATATCTTACTCAGTATTTTAACGAGAAACAAATAGATGATTGAAAATGAAGTATTTAAGGTTATTATCTAATCAATTATGTGTTTGCATAATTTTTATCGTATATATATGAATTAATACCCATAGACTGTAAATTCACAAAAACGTGGAAAACGGCAAAATATTGCCTAATTCGATGATATTTTGTTTAAGTCACATAAAGGAAAAGGGGATGATAAACGTCAAAATATTGCTAAATTCGATGATTTTTCGTACGAAACAAAATGCAAGAAAACTTGCTTAAAATGCAATATTATGCGAAATTCTGAGATTTGAAGGCCAAATCACATATCGTGATACTACATGAAATAGTATCGAAATATTGGTAAAATGAATATATTTACGTAATATCAAACTACATGAAAAACGTGAAAAAAGTCAATATTAACCATATTTGAGGATTTTAACTTCAAATCACAGAGCGAGGTTTCGTATTATTTAGATCCAAGAAAAGACATATGACAATGTTGTTTCCAATACAAATGATAAAAATCAATGTGTTTTCATTAGTATTAACTAAAATGTTCTGATTTTCCGTTTATATTACCGATGGAAGATGTACACGAAAATCGCTCTATTCCGGCTGAAACGTCGATATATGCAATAAAAACAGAATCTCCCCTTTTCAATATCTTACTCAGTATTTTAACGAGAAACAAATAGATGATTGAAAATGAAGTATTTAAGGTTATTATCTAATCAATTATGTGTTTGCATAATTTTTATCGTATATATATGAATTAATACCCATAGACTGTAAATTCAAAAAACGTGGAAAACGGCAAAATATTGCCTAATTCGATGATATTTTGTTTAAGTCACATAAAGGAAAAGGGGATGATAAACGTCAAAATATTGCTAAATTCGATGATTTTTCGTACGAAACAAAATGCAAGAAAACTTGCTTAAAATGCAATATTATGCGAAATTCTGATTTGAAGGCCAAATCACATATCGTGATACTACATGAAATAGTATCGAAATATTGGTAAAATGAATATATTTACGTAATATCAAACTACATGAAAAACGTGAAAAAAGTCAATATTTAACCATATTTGAGGATTTTAACTTCAAATCACAGAGCGAGGTTTCGTATTATTTAGATCCAAGAAAAGACATATGACAATGTTGTTTCCAATACAAATGATAAAAATCAATGTGTTTTCATTAGTTAACTAAAATGTTCTGATTTTCCGTTTATATTACCGAGGAAGATGTACACGAAAATCGCTCTATTCCGGCTGAAACGTCGATATATGCAATAAAAACCGAACTTCTCCCCTTTTCAATATCTTACTCAGTATTTTAACGAAAACAAATAGATGATTGAAATGAAGTATTTAAGGTTATTATCTAATCAATTATGTGTTTGCATAATTTTTATCGTATATATATGAATTAATACCCATAGACTGTAAATTCACAAAAACGTGGAAAACGGCAAAATATTGCCTAATTCGATGATATTTTGTTTAAGTCACATAAAGGAAAAGGGGATGATAAACGTCAAAATATTGCTAAATTCGATGATTTTTCGTACGAAACAAAATGCAAGAAAACTTGCTTAAAATGCAATATTATGCGAAATTCTGAGATTTGAAGGCCAAATCACATATCGTGATACTACATGAAATAGTATCGAAATATTGGTAAAAATGAATATATTTACGTAATATCAAACTACATGAAAAACGTGAAAAAAGTCAATATTAACCATATTTGAGGATTTTAACTTCAAATCACAGAGCGAGGTTTCGTATTATTTAGATCCAAGAAAAGACATATGACAATGTTGTTTCCAATACAAATGATAAAAATCAATGTGTTTTCATTAGAATTAACTAAAATGTTCCTGATTTTCCGTTTATATTACCGAGGGAAGATGTACACGTAAAACCGCTCTAATCCGGCTGAAACGTCGATATATGCAATAAAAACCGAACTTCTCCCTTTTCAATATTACTCAGTATTTTAACGAGAAACAAATAGATGATTGAAAATGAAGTATTTAAGGTTATTATCTAATCAATTATGTGTTTGCATAATTTTTATCGTATATATATGAATTAATACCCATAGACTGTAAATTCACAAAAACGTGGAAAACGGCAAAATATTGCCTAATTCGATGATATTTTGTTTAAGTCACATAAAGGAAAAGGGGATGATAAACGTCAAAATATTGCTAAATTCGATGATTTTTCGTACGAAACAAAATGCAAGAAAACTTGCTTAAAATGCAATATTATGCGAAATTCTAAGATTTGAAGGCCAAATCACATATCGTGATACTACATGAAATAGTATCGAAATATTGGTAAAATGAATATATTTACGTAATATCAAACTACATGAAAAACGTGAAAAAAGTCAATATTTAACCATATTTGAGGATTTTAACTTCAAATCAGAGAGCGAGGTTTCGTATTATTTAGATCCAAGAAAAGACATATGACAATGTTGTTTCCAATACAAATGATAAAAATCAATGTGTTTTCATTAGTATTAACTAAAATGTTACTGATTTTCCGTTTATATTACCGATGGAAGATGTACACGAAAATCGCTCTATTCCGGCTGAAACGTCGATATATGCAATAAAAACAGAACTTCTTCCCCTTTTCAATATCTTACTCAGTATTTTAACGAGAAACAAATAGATGATTGAAAATGAAGTATTTAAGGTTATTATCTAATCAATTATGTGTTTGCATCATTTTTATCGTATATATATGAATTAATACCATAGACTGTAAATTCACAAAAACGTGGAAAACGGCAAAATATTGCCTAATTCGATGATATTTTGTTAAGTCACATAAAGGAAAAGGGGATGATAAACGTCAAAATATTGCTAAATTCGATGATTTTTCGTACGAAACAAAATGCAAGAAAACTTGCTTAAAATGCAATTTTGCGAAATTCTGATATTTGAGGCCAAATCACATATCGTGATACTACATGAAATAGAATCGAAATATTGGTAAAATGAATATATTTACGTATATCAAACTACATGAAAAACGTGAAAAAGTCAATATATAACCATATTTGAGGATTTTAACTTCAAATCACAGAGCGAGGTTTCGTATTATTTAGATCCAAGAAAAGACATATGACAATGTTGTTTCCAATACAAATGATAAAAATCAATGTGTTTTCATTAGTATTAACTAAAATGTTACTGATTTTCCGTTTATATTACCGATGGAAGATGTACACGAAAATCGCTCTATTCCGGCTGAAACGTCGATATATGCAATAAAAACCGAACTTCTCCCCTTTTCAATATCTTACTCAGTATTTTAACGAGAAACAAATAGATGATTGAAAATGAAGTATTTAAGGTTATTATCTAATCAATTATGTGTTTGCATCATTTTTATCGTATATATATGAATTAATACCCATAGACTGTAAATTCACAAAAACGTGGAAAACGGCAAAATATTGCCTAATTCGATGATATTTTGTTTAAGTCACATAAAGGAAAAGGGGATGATAAACGTCAAAATATTGCTAAATTCGATGATTTTTCGTACGAAACAAAATGCAAGAAAACTTGCTTAAAATGCAATATTATGCGAAATTCTGAGATTTGAAGGCCAAATCACATATCGTGATACTACATGAAATAGTATCGAAATATTGGTAAAAATGAATATATTTACGTAATATCAAACTACATGAAAAACGTGAAAAAAGTCAATATTAACCATATTTGAGGATTTTAACTTCAAATCACAGAGCGAGGTTTCGTATTATTTAGATCCAAGAAAAGACATATGACAATGTTGTTTCCAATACAAATGATAAAAATCAATGTGTTTTCATTAGTATTAACTAAAATGTTACTGATTTTCCGTTTATATTACCGATGGAAGATGTACACGAAAATCGCTCTATTCCGGCTGAAACGTCGATATATGCAATAAAAACAGAACTCTCCCCTTTTCAATATCTTACTCAGTATTTTAACGAGAAACAAATAGATGATTGAAAATGAAGTATTTAAGGTTATTATCTAATCAATTATGTGTTTGCATAATTTTTATCGTATATATATGAATTAATACCCATAGACTGTAAATTCACAAAAACGTGGAAAACGGCAAAATATTGCCTAATTCGATGATATTTTGTTTAAGTCACATAAAGGAAAAGGGGATGATAAACGTCAAAATATTGCTAAATTCGATGATTTTTCGTACGAAACAAAATGCAAGAAAACTTGCTTAAAATGCAATATTATGCGAAATTCTAAGATTTGAAGGCCAAATCACATATCGTGATACTACATGAAATAGTATCGAAATATTGGTAAAAATGAATATATTTACGTAATATCAAACTACATGAAAAACGTGAAAAAAGTCACTATTTACCATATTTGAGATTTTAACTTCAAATCATAGAGCGAGGTTTCGTATTTTAGATCCAAGAAAAGACATATGACAATGTTGTTTCCAATACAAATGATAAAAATCAATGTGTTTTCATTAGAATTAACTAAAATGTTCCTGATTTTCCGTTTATATTACCGAGGGAAGATGTACACGTAAAAACCGCTCTATCCGCTGAAACGTCGATATATGCAATAAAAACCGAACATCTCCCCTTTCAATATCTTACTCAGTATTTTAACGAGAAACAAATAGATGATTGAAAATGAAGTATTTAAGGTTATTATCTAATCAATTATGTGTTTGCATAATTTTTATCGTATATATATGAATTAATACCCATAGACTGTAAATTCACAAAAACGTGGAAAACGGCAAAATATTGCCTAATTCGATGATATTTTGTTTAATTCACATAAAGGAAAAGGGGATGATAAACGTCAAAATATTGCTAAATTCGATGATTTTTCGTACGAAACAAAATGCAAGAAAACTTGCTTAAAATGCAATATTATGCGAAATTCTGAGATTTGAAGGCCAAATCACATATCGTGATACTACATGAAATAGTATCGAAATATTGGTAAAATGAATATATTTACGTAATATCAAACTACATGAAAAACGTGAAAAAGTCAATATTAACCATATTTGAGGATTTTAACTTCAAATCACAGAGCGAGGTTTCGTATTATTTAGATCCAAGAAAAACATATGACAATGTTGTTTCCAATACAAATGATAAAAATCAATGTGTTTTCATTAGTTAACTAAAATGTTACTGATTTTCCGTTTATATTACCGATGGAAGATGTACACGAAAATCCTCTATTCCGGCTGAAACGTCGATATATGCAATAAAAACCGAACTTCTCCCTTTTCAATATCTTACTCAGTATTTTAACGAGAAACAAATAGATGATTGAAATGAAGTATTTAAGGTTATTATCTAATCAATTATGTGTTTGCATAATTTTTATCGTATATATATGAATTAATACCCATAGACTGTAAATTCACAAAAACGTGGAAAACGGCAAAATATTGCCTAATTCGATGATATTTTGTTTAATTCACATAGGAAAAGGGGATGATAAACGTCAAAATATTGCTAAATTCGATGATTTTTCGTACGAAACAAAATGCAAGAAAACTTGCTTAAAATGCAATATTATGCGAAATTCTGAGATTTGAAGGCCAAATCACATATCGTGATACTACATGAAATAGTATCGAA
Organism: Procambarus clarkii; assembly: GCF_040958095.1. NCBI lineage: Eukaryota > Metazoa > Arthropoda > Malacostraca > Decapoda > Cambaridae > Procambarus > Procambarus clarkii. The sequence continues at coordinate 944 of NW_027189846.1, read as the reverse complement.
ATATTGGTAAAATGAATATATTTACGTAATATAAACTACATGAAAAACGTGAAAAAAGTCAATATATAACCATATTTGAGGATTTTAACTTCAAATCACAGAGCGAGGTTTCGTATTATTTAGATCCAAGAAAAGACATATGACAATGTTGTTTCCAATACAAATGATAAAAATCAATGTGTTTTCATTAGTATTAACTAAAATGTTACTGATTTTCCGTTTATATTACCGATGGAAGATGTACACGAAAATCGCTCTATTCCGGCTGAAACGTCGATATATGCAATAAAAACAGAACTTCTCCCTTTTCAATATCTTACTCAGTATTTTAACGAGAAACAAATAGATGATTGAAAATGAAGTATTTAAGGTTATTATCTAATCAATTATGTGTTTGCATAATTTTTATCGTATATATATGAATTAATACCCATAGACTGTAAATTCAAAAAACGTGGAAAACGGCAAAATATTGCCTAATTCGATGATATTTTGTTTAAGTCACATAAAGGAAAAGGGGATGATAAACGTCAAAATATTGCTAAATTCGATGATTTTTCGTACGAAACAAAATGCAAGAAAACTTGCTTAAAATGCAATATTTGCGAAATTCTGAGATTTGAAGGCCAAATCACATATCGTGATACTACATGAAATAGTATCGAAATATTGGTAAAAATGAATATATTTACGTATATCAAACTACATGAAAAACGTGAAAAAGTCAATATATAACCATATTTGAGGATTTTAACTTCAAATCACAGAGCGAGGTTTCGTATTATTTAGATCCAAGAAAAGCATATGACAATGTTGTTTCCAATACAAATGATAAAAATCAATGTGTTTTCATTTAGTATTAACTAAAATGTTACTGATTTTCCGTTTATATTACCGATGGAAGATGTACACGAAAATCGCTCTATTCCGGCTGAAACGTCGAT
>NW_027189845.1:0-80458 GCF_040958095.1 Procambarus clarkii | reverse complement strand
TTCATTCAAACGTACACACGCTAACATTATAAATTACAGTAACACTAAACACGCGTACATGTATATATGTCATTCAATTTACATAAAAAAACATTCACTAATATGTTCCTTTTACAATTAACACACAGATAATTACCGTACACATGTCAGTCCAATTGCAGGTACACATAAACACACATAGCTGCACTTGTCTGTCACTCCTGACAATAGTATACATAGGTATACACACAAAACAGTCCTTTATCAACTAATGTGTGTGTGTGTGTGTGTGTGTGTGTATTTATTCCTTGTATATATTATTTGTGTCTGCAAATTCGAGTTATTAGCTCTTGGACCCCGCCTTTCTAACAAATGTATTTTGCCTCTTTTATATCAACTACATTTATTTCTCACTAACACACACACACACACACACACACACACACACACACACACACACACACACACACACACACACACACACACACACACACACACACACACACAGGAAGCAGCCCATAACAGCTGTTTAAATCCCAGGTACCTATTTACTGCTATGTAACAGGAACAACAGGGTGAAAGAAACTGCCTAGTTTAGTTTCTGCCATCACTGGAGGATCGAACACGGACGCTAGGATTACGAGTTGAGAGCGCTGTCTACTCAGCTGTCAGGCCCCGTAGTGCGTGTACTCGTCAAAAACATAATTTGGGAGAGGTTAGGGGAAAGGAATGATGCTTCCTGGGTTGGGGAGTTGGTGTGGGGTTAGTCACTTGGTGGCCTTGGACCTGTGGGGGAGGGGGGCGAGGGGGTTGCCAGTTATGAATTTAATGATTGAATTTGTTAAGATAGGGTATTTATGTAAAAGACGCTGTGAATAGATAGTAACAAAAGTGTTCCTGACTGCTGTAAGGTAGTGAGTAACTGACTTTTATGTTAGAAAAATGAATGCTTACTAGAAAATTACCTTTTCTTTGAAAATATTTTTTTGCAAAATAAGTACAAGTTATTTTGTAAACAAAATATGATTATTTTCCTTTAATAAACACACATGAACACAAATGGTCCTCGGGAGTCAGAGAGATTGAGAATGAACAGCAAAATAGTAACAAAAAAATGAGACAATGATGGGATACTATTTAATTCAAACATAAACCTGTTAAGTATGTAAATTACAGTACCCTAAACACGCGTTCACGTACATATGTCAATCAATTTACATAAATAAACATTCACTAATATGTTCCTTTAACAATGGACACATAGATAATTACCATACACGTGTCAGTCCAATTGCAGGTACACATAGACACACATAGCTGCACTTGTCTGTCGCTCCTGACAATAGTAAACATGTAACAAAAAATGTGACAATGATGGGACACTATGTCATTCAAACGTACACACGCTAACATTATAAATTACAGTAACACTAAACACGCGTACATGTATATATGTCATTCAATTTACATAAAAAAACATTCACTAATATGTTCCTTTTACAATTAACACACAGATAATTACCGTACACATGTCAGTCCAATTGCAGGTACACATAAACACACATAGCTGCACTTGTCTGTCACTCCTGACAATAGTATACATAGGTATACACACAAAACAGTCCTTTATCAACTAATGTGTGTGTGTGTGTGTGTGTGTGTGTGTGTGTGTATTTATTCCTTGTATATATTATTTGTGTCTGCAAATTCGAGTTATTAGCTCTTGGACCCCGCCTTTCTAACAAATGTATTTTGCCTCTTTTATATCAACTACATTTATTTCTCACTAACACACACACACACACACACACACACACACACACACACACACACACACACACACACACACACACACACACACACACACACACACAGGAAGCAGCCCATAACAGCTGTTTAAATCCCAGGTACCTATTTACTGCTATGTAACAGGAACAACAGGGTGAAAGAAACTGCCTAGTTTAGTTTCTGCCATCACTGGAGGATCGAACACGGACGCTAGGATTACGAGTTGAGAGCGCTGTCTACTCAGCTGTCAGGCCCCGTAGTGCGTGTACTCGTCAAAAACATAATTTGGGAGAGGTTAGGGGAAAGGAATGATGCTTCCTGGGTTGGGGAGTTGGTGTGGGGTTAGTCACTTGGTGGCCTTGGACCTGTGGGGGAGGGGGGCGAGGGGGTTGCCAGTTATGAATTTAATGATTGAATTTGTTAAGATAGGGTATTTATGTAAAAGACGCTGTGAATAGATAGTAACAAAAGTGTTCCTGACTGCTGTAAGGTAGTGAGTAACTGACTTTTATGTTAGAAAAATGAATGCTTACTAGAAAATTACCTTTTCTTTGAAAATATTTTTTTGCAAAATAAGTACAAGTTATTTTGTAAACAAAATATGATTATTTTCCTTTAATAAACACACATGAACACAAATGGTCCTCGGGAGTCAGAGAGATTGAGAATGAACAGCAAAATAGTAACAAAAAAATGAGACAATGATGGGATACTATTTAATTCAAACATAAACCTGTTAAGTATGTAAATTACAGTACCCTAAACACGCGTTCACGTACATATGTCAATCAATTTACATAAATAAACATTCACTAATATGTTCCTTTAACAATGGACACATAGATAATTACCATACACGTGTCAGTCCAATTGCAGGTACACATAGACACACATAGCTGCACTTGTCTGTCGCTCCTGACAATAGTAAACATGTAACAAAAAATGTGACAATGATGGGACACTATGTCATTCAAACGTACACACGCTAACATTATAAATTACAGTAACACTAAACACGCGTACATGTATATATGTCATTCAATTTACATAAAAAAACATTCACTAATATGTTCCTTTTACAATTAACACACAGATAATTACCGTACACATGTCAGTCCAATTGCAGGTACACATAAACACACATAGCTGCACTTGTCTGTCACTCCTGACAATAGTATACATAGGTATACACACAAAACAGTCCTTTATCAACTAATGTGTGTGTGTGTGTGTGTGTGTGTGTGTGTGTGTGTGTGTGTATTTATTCCTTGTATATATTATTTGTGTCTGCAAATTCGAGTTATTAGCTCTTGGACCCCGCCTTTCTAACAAATGTATTTTGCCTCTTTTATATCAACTACATTTATTTCTCACTAACACACACACACACACACACACACACACACACACACACACACACACACACACACACACACACACACACACACACACACACACACACACACACACAGGAAGCAGCCCATAACAGCTGTTTAAATCCCAGGTACCTATTTACTGCTATGTAACAGGAACAACAGGGTGAAAGAAACTGCCTAGTTTAGTTTCTGCCATCACTGGAGGATCGAACACGGACGCTAGGATTACGAGTTGAGAGCGCTGTCTACTCAGCTGTCAGGCCCCGTAGTGCGTGTACTCGTCAAAAACATAATTTGGGAGAGGTTAGGGGAAAGGAATGATGCTTCCTGGGTTGGGGAGTTGGTGTGGGGTTAGTCACTTGGTGGCCTTGGACCTGTGGGGGAGGGGGGCGAGGGGGTTGCCAGTTATGAATTTAATGATTGAATTTGTTAAGATAGGGTATTTATGTAAAAGACGCTGTGAATAGATAGTAACAAAAGTGTTCCTGACTGCTGTAAGGTAGTGAGTAACTGACTTTTATGTTAGAAAAATGAATGCTTACTAGAAAATTACCTTTTCTTTGAAAATATTTTTTTGCAAAATAAGTACAAGTTATTTTGTAAACAAAATATGATTATTTTCCTTTAATAAACACACATGAACACAAATGGTCCTCGGGAGTCAGAGAGATTGAGAATGAACAGCAAAATAGTAACAAAAAAATGAGACAATGATGGGATACTATTTAATTCAAACATAAACCTGTTAAGTATGTAAATTACAGTACCCTAAACACGCGTTCACGTACATATGTCAATCAATTTACATAAATAAACATTCACTAATATGTTCCTTTAACAATGGACACATAGATAATTACCATACACGTGTCAGTCCAATTGCAGGTACACATAGACACACATAGCTGCACTTGTCTGTCGCTCCTGACAATAGTAAACATGTAACAAAAAATGTGACAATGATGGGACACTATGTCATTCAAACGTACACACGCTAACATTATAAATTACAGTAACACTAAACACGCGTACATGTATATATGTCATTCAATTTACATAAAAAAACATTCACTAATATGTTCCTTTTACAATTAACACACAGATAATTACCGTACACATGTCAGTCCAATTGCAGGTACACATAAACACACATAGCTGCACTTGTCTGTCACTCCTGACAATAGTATACATAGGTATACACACAAAACAGTCCTTTATCAACTAATGTGTGTGTGTGTGTGTGTGTGTGTGTGTGTGTGTGTATTTATTCCTTGTATATATTATTTGTGTCTGCAAATTCGAGTTATTAGCTCTTGGACCCCGCCTTTCTAACAAATGTATTTTGCCTCTTTTATATCAACTACATTTATTTCTCACTAACACACACACACACACACACACACACACACACACACACACACACACACACACACACACACACACACACACACACACACACACACACACACAGGAAGCAGCCCATAACAGCTGTTTAAATCCCAGGTACCTATTTACTGCTATGTAACAGGAACAACAGGGTGAAAGAAACTGCCTAGTTTAGTTTCTGCCATCACTGGAGGATCGAACACGGACGCTAGGATTACGAGTTGAGAGCGCTGTCTACTCAGCTGTCAGGCCCCGTAGTGCGTGTACTCGTCAAAAACATAATTTGGGAGAGGTTAGGGGAAAGGAATGATGCTTCCTGGGTTGGGGAGTTGGTGTGGGGTTAGTCACTTGGTGGCCTTGGACCTGTGGGGGAGGGGGGCGAGGGGGTTGCCAGTTATGAATTTAATGATTGAATTTGTTAAGATAGGGTATTTATGTAAAAGACGCTGTGAATAGATAGTAACAAAAGTGTTCCTGACTGCTGTAAGGTAGTGAGTAACTGACTTTTATGTTAGAAAAATGAATGCTTACTAGAAAATTACCTTTTCTTTGAAAATATTTTTTTGCAAAATAAGTACAAGTTATTTTGTAAACAAAATATGATTATTTTCCTTTAATAAACACACATGAACACAAATGGTCCTCGGGAGTCAGAGAGATTGAGAATGAACAGCAAAATAGTAACAAAAAAATGAGACAATGATGGGATACTATTTAATTCAAACATAAACCTGTTAAGTATGTAAATTACAGTACCCTAAACACGCGTTCACGTACATATGTCAATCAATTTACATAAATAAACATTCACTAATATGTTCCTTTAACAATGGACACATAGATAATTACCATACACGTGTCAGTCCAATTGCAGGTACACATAGACACACATAGCTGCACTTGTCTGTCGCTCCTGACAATAGTAAACATGTAACAAAAAATGTGACAATGATGGGACACTATGTCATTCAAACGTACACACGCTAACATTATAAATTACAGTAACACTAAACACGCGTACATGTATATATGTCATTCAATTTACATAAAAAAACATTCACTAATATGTTCCTTTTACAATTAACACACAGATAATTACCGTACACATGTCAGTCCAATTGCAGGTACACATAAACACACATAGCTGCACTTGTCTGTCACTCCTGACAATAGTATACATAGGTATACACACAAAACAGTCCTTTATCAACTAATGTGTGTGTGTGTGTGTGTGTGTGTGTGTGTGTGTGTGTGTGTATTTATTCCTTGTATATATTATTTGTGTCTGCAAATTCGAGTTATTAGCTCTTGGACCCCGCCTTTCTAACAAATGTATTTTGCCTCTTTTATATCAACTACATTTATTTCTCACTAACACACACACACACACACACACACACACACACACACACACACACACACACACACACACACACACACACACACACAGGAAGCAGCCCATAACAGCTGTTTAAATCCCAGGTACCTATTTACTGCTATGTAACAGGAACAACAGGGTGAAAGAAACTGCCTAGTTTAGTTTCTGCCATCACTGGAGGATCGAACATGGACGCTAGGATTACGAGTTGAGAGCGCTGTCTACTCAGCTGTCAGGCCCCGTAGTGCGTGTACTCGTCAAAAACATAATTTGGGAGAGGTTAGGGGAAAGGAATGATGCTTCCTGGGTTGGGGAGTTGGTGTGGGGTTAGTCACTTGGTGGCCTTGGACCTGTGGGGGAGGGGGGCGAGGGGGTTGCCAGTTATGAATTTAATGATTGAATTTGTTAAGATAGGGTATTTATGTAAAAGACGCTGTGAATAGATAGTAACAAAAGTGTTCCTGACTGCTGTAAGGTAGTGAGTAACTGACTTTTATGTTAGAAAAATGAATGCTTACTAGAAAATTACCTTTTCTTTGAAAATATTTTTTTGCAAAATAAGTACAAGTTATTTTGTAAACAAAATATGATTATTTTCCTTTAATAAACACACATGAACACAAATGGTCCTCGGGAGTCAGAGAGATTGAGAATGAACAGCAAAATAGTAACAAAAAAATGAGACAATGATGGGATACTATTTAATTCAAACATAAACCTGTTAAGTATGTAAATTACAGTACCCTAAACACGCGTTCACGTACATATGTCAATCAATTTACATAAATAAACATTCACTAATATGTTCCTTTAACAATGGACACATAGATAATTACCATACACGTGTCAGTCCAATTGCAGGTACACATAGACACACATAGCTGCACTTGTCTGTCGCTCCTGACAATAGTAAACATGTAACAAAAAATGTGACAATGATGGGACACTATGTCATTCAAACGTACACACGCTAACATTATAAATTACAGTAACACTAAACACGCGTACATGTATATATGTCATTCAATTTACATAAAAAAACATTCACTAATATGTTCCTTTTACAATTAACACACAGATAATTACCGTACACATGTCAGTCCAATTGCAGGTACACATAAACACACATAGCTGCACTTGTCTGTCACTCCTGACAATAGTATACATAGGTATACACACAAAACAGTCCTTTATCAACTAATGTGTGTGTGTGTGTGTGTGTGTGTGTGTGTGTGTGTGTGTGTGTGTGTATTTATTCCTTGTATATATTATTTGTGTCTGCAAATTCGAGTTATTAGCTCTTGGACCCCGCCTTTCTAACAAATGTATTTTGCCTCTTTTATATCAACTACATTTATTTCTCACTAACACACACACACACACACACACACACACACACACACACACACACACACACACACACACACACACACACACACACACACACACACACACACACACACACACAGGAAGCAGCCCATAACAGCTGTTTAAATCCCAGGTACCTATTTACTGCTATGTAACAGGAACAACAGGGTGAAAGAAACTGCCTAGTTTAGTTTCTGCCATCACTGGAGGATCGAACACGGACGCTAGGATTACGAGTTGAGAGCGCTGTCTACTCAGCTGTCAGGCCCCGTAGTGCGTGTACTCGTCAAAAACATAATTTGGGAGAGGTTAGGGGAAAGGAATGATGCTTCCTGGGTTGGGGAGTTGGTGTGGGGTTAGTCACTTGGTGGCCTTGGACCTGTGGGGGAGGGGGGCGAGGGGGTTGCCAGTTATGAATTTAATGATTGAATTTGTTAAGATAGGGTATTTATGTAAAAGACGCTATGAATAGATAGTAACAAAAGTGTTCCTGACTGCTGTAAGGTAGTGAGTAACTGACTTTTATGTTAGAAAAATGAATGCTTACTAGAAAATTACCTTTTCTTTGAAAATATTTTTTTGCAAAATAAGTACAAGTTATTTTGTAAACAAAATATGATTATTTTCCTTTAATAAACACACATGAACACAAATGGTCCTCGGGAGTCAGAGAGATTGAGAATGAACAGCAAAATAGTAACAAAAAAATGAGACAATGATGGGATACTATTTAATTCAAACATAAACCTGTTAAGTATGTAAATTACAGTACCCTAAACACGCGTTCACGTACATATGTCAATCAATTTACATAAATAAACATTCACTAATATGTTCCTTTAACAATGGACACATAGATAATTACCATACACGTGTCAGTCCAATTGCAGGTACACATAGACACACATAGCTGCACTTGTCTGTCGCTCCTGACAATAGTAAACATGTAACAAAAAATGTGACAATGATGGGACACTATGTCATTCAAACGTACACACGCTAACATTATAAATTACAGTAACACTAAACACGCGTACATGTATATATGTCATTCAATTTACATAAAAAAACATTCACTAATATGTTCCTTTTACAATTAACACACAGATAATTACCGTACACATGTCAGTCCAATTGCAGGTACACATAAACACACATAGCTGCACTTGTCTGTCACTCCTGACAATAGTATACATAGGTATACACACAAAACAGTCCTTTATCAACTAATGTGTGTGTGTGTGTGTGTGTGTGTGTGTGTGTGTGTGTGTGTATTTATTCCTTGTATATATTATTTGTGTCTGCAAATTCGAGTTATTAGCTCTTGGACCCCGCCTTTCTAACAAATGTATTTTGCCTCTTTTATATCAACTACATTTATTTCTCACTAACACACACACACACACACACACACACACACACACACACACACACACACACACACACACACACACACACACACACACACACACACACACACACACAGGAAGCAGCCCATAACAGCTGTTTAAATCCCAGGTACCTATTTACTGCTATGTAACAGGAACAACAGGGTGAAAGAAACTGCCTAGTTTAGTTTCTGCCATCACTGGAGGATCGAACACGGACGCTAGGATTACGAGTTGAGAGCGCTGTCTACTCAGCTGTCAGGCCCCGTAGTGCGTGTACTCGTCAAAAACATAATTTGGGAGAGGTTAGGGGAAAGGAATGATGCTTCCTGGGTTGGGGAGTTGGTGTGGGGTTAGTCACTTGGTGGCCTTGGACCTGTGGGGGAGGGGGGCGAGGGGGTTGCCAGTTATGAATTTAATGATTGAATTTGTTAAGATAGGGTATTTATGTAAAAGACGCTATGAATAGATAGTAACAAAAGTGTTCCTGACTGCTGTAAGGTAGTGAGTAACTGACTTTTATGTTAGAAAAATGAATGCTTACTAGAAAATTACCTTTTCTTTGAAAATATTTTTTTGCAAAATAAGTACAAGTTATTTTGTAAACAAAATATGATTATTTTCCTTTAATAAACACACATGAACACAAATGGTCCTCGGGAGTCAGAGAGATTGAGAATGAACAGCAAAATAGTAACAAAAAAATGAGACAATGATGGGATACTATTTAATTCAAACATAAACCTGTTAAGTATGTAAATTACAGTACCCTAAACACGCGTTCACGTACATATGTCAATCAATTTACATAAATAAACATTCACTAATATGTTCCTTTAACAATGGACACATAGATAATTACCATACACGTGTCAGTCCAATTGAAGGTACACATAGACACACATAGCTGCACTTGTCTGTCGCTCCTGACAATAGTAAACATGTAACAAAAAATGTGACAATGATGGGACACTATGTCATTCAAACGTACACACGCTAACATTATAAATTACAGTAACACTAAACACGCGTACATGTATATATGTCATTCAATTTACATAAAAAAACATTCACTAATATGTTCCTTTTACAATTAACACACAGATAATTACCGTACACATGTCAGTCCAATTGCAGGTACACATAAACACACATAGCTGCACTTGTCTGTCACTCCTGACAATAGTATACATAGGTATACACACAAAACAGTCCTTTATCAACTAATGTGTGTGTGTGTGTGTGTGTGTGTGTGTGTGTGTGTGTGTGTGTGTGTGTGTGTATTTATTCCTTGTATATATTATTTGTGTCTGCAAATTCGAGTTATTAGCTCTTGGACCCCGCCTTTCTAACAAATGTATTTTGCCTCTTTTATATCAACTACATTTATTTCTCACTAACACACACACACACACACACACACACACACACACACACACACACACACACACACACACACACACACACACACACACACACACACACACACACACACACACAGGAAGCAGCCCATAACAGCTGTTTAAATCCCAGGTACCTATTTACTGCTATGTAACAGGAACAACAGGGTGAAAGAAACTGCCTAGTTTAGTTTCTGCCATCACTGGAGGATCGAACACGGACGCTAGGATTACGAGTTGAGAGCGCTGTCTACTCAGCTGTCAGGCCCCGTAGTGCGTGTACTCGTCAAAAACATAATTTGGGAGAGGTTAGGGGAAAGGAATGATGCTTCCTGGGTTGGGGAGTTGGTGTGGGGTTAGTCACTTGGTGGCCTTGGACCTGTGGGGGAGGGGGGCGAGGGGGTTGCCAGTTATGAATTTAATGATTGAATTTGTTAAGATAGGGTATTTATGTAAAAGACGCTATGAATAGATAGTAACAAAAGTGTTCCTGACTGCTGTAAGGTAGTGAGTAACTGACTTTTATGTTAGAAAAATGAATGCTTACTAGAAAATTACCTTTTCTTTGAAAATATTTTTTTGCAAAATAAGTACAAGTTATTTTGTAAACAAAATATGATTATTTTCCTTTAATAAACACACATGAACACAAATGGTCCTCGGGAGTCAGAGAGATTGAGAATGAACAGCAAAATAGTAACAAAAAAATGAGACAATGATGGGATACTATTTAATTCAAACATAAACCTGGTAAGTATGTAAATTACAGTACCCTAAACACGCGTTCACGTACATATGTCAATCAATTTACATAAATAAACATTCACTAATATGTTCCTTTAACAATGGACACATAGATAATTACCATACACGTGTCAGTCCAATTGCAGGTACACATAGACACACATAGCTGCACTTGTCTGTCGCTCCTGACAATAGTAAACATGTAACAAAAAATGTGACAATGATGGGACACTATGTCATTCAAACGTACACACGCTAACATTATAAATTACAGTAACACTAAACACGCGTACATGTATATATGTCATTCAATTTACATAAAAAAACATTCACTAATATGTTCCTTTTACAATTAACACACAGATAATTACCGTACACATGTCAGTCCAATTGCAGGTACACATAAACACACATAGCTGCACTTGTCTGTCACTCCTGACAATAGTATACATAGGTATACACACAAAACAGTCCTTTATCAACTAATGTGTGTGTGTGTGTGTGTGTGTGTGTGTGTGTGTGTGTGTGTATTTATTCCTTGTATATATTATTTGTGTCTGCAAATTCGAGTTATTAGCTCTTGGACCCCGCCTTTCTAACAAATGTATTTTGCCTCTTTTATATCAACTACATTTATTTCTCACTAACACACACACACACACACACACACACACACACACACACACACACACACACACACACACACACACACACACACACACACAGGAAGCAGCCCATAACAGCTGTTTAAATCCCAGGTACCTATTTACTGCTATGTAACAGGAACAACAGGGTGAAAGAAACTGCCTAGTTTAGTTTCTGCCATCACTGGAGGATCGAACATGGACGCTAGGATTACGAGTTGAGAGCGCTGTCTACTCAGCTGTCAGGCCCCGTAGTGCGTGTACTCGTCAAAAACATAATTTGGGAGAGGTTAGGGGAAAGGAATGATGCTTCCTGGGTTGGGGAGTTGGTGTGGGGTTAGTCACTTGGTGGCCTTGGACCTGTGGGGGAGGGGGGCGAGGGGGTTGCCAGTTATGAATTTAATGATTGAATTTGTTAAGATAGGGTATTTATGTAAAAGACGCTGTGAATAGATAGTAACAAAAGTGTTCCTGACTGCTGTAAGGTAGTGAGTAACTGACTTTTATGTTAGAAAAATGAATGCTTACTAGAAAATTACCTTTTCTTTGAAAATATTTTTTTGCAAAATAAGTACAAGTTATTTTGTAAACAAAATATGATTATTTTCCTTTAATAAACACACATGAACACAAATGGTCCTCGGGAGTCAGAGAGATTGAGAATGAACAGCAAAATAGTAACAAAAAAATGAGACAATGATGGGATACTATTTAATTCAAACATAAACCTGTTAAGTATGTAAATTACAGTACCCTAAACACGCGTTCACGTACATATGTCAATCAATTTACATAAATAAACATTCACTAATATGTTCCTTTAACAATGGACACATAGATAATTACCATACACGTGTCAGTCCAATTGCAGGTACACATAGACACACATAGCTGCACTTGTCTGTCGCTCCTGACAATAGTAAACATGTAACAAAAAATGTGACAATGATGGGACACTATGTCATTCAAACGTACACACGCTAACATTATAAATTACAGTAACACTAAACACGCGTACATGTATATATGTCATTCAATTTACATAAAAAAACATTCACTAATATGTTCCTTTTACAATTAACACACAGATAATTACCGTACACATGTCAGTCCAATTGCAGGTACACATAAACACACATAGCTGCACTTGTCTGTCACTCCTGACAATAGTATACATAGGTATACACACAAAACAGTCCTTTATCAACTAATGTGTGTGTGTGTGTGTGTGTGTGTGTGTGTGTGTGTATTTATTCCTTGTATATATTATTTGTGTCTGCAAATTCGAGTTATTAGCTCTTGGACCCCGCCTTTCTAACAAATGTATTTTGCCTCTTTTATATCAACTACATTTATTTCTCACTAACACACACACACACACACACACACACACACACACACACACACACACACACACACACACACACACACACACACACACACACAGGAAGCAGCCCATAACAGCTGTTTAAATCCCAGGTACCTATTTACTGCTATGTAACAGGAACAACAGGGTGAAAGAAACTGCCTAGTTTAGTTTCTGCCATCACTGGAGGATCGAACATGGACGCTAGGATTACGAGTTGAGAGCGCTGTCTACTCAGCTGTCAGGCCCCGTAGTGCGTGTACTCGTCAAAAACATAATTTGGGAGAGGTTAGGGGAAAGGAATGATGCTTCCTGGGTTGGGGAGTTGGTGTGGGGTTAGTCACTTGGTGGCCTTGGACCTGTGGGGGAGGGGGGCGAGGGGGTTGCCAGTTATGAATTTAATGATTGAATTTGTTAAGATAGGGTATTTATGTAAAAGACGCTGTGAATAGATAGTAACAAAAGTGTTCCTGACTGCTGTAAGGTAGTGAGTAACTGACTTTTATGTTAGAAAAATGAATGCTTACTAGAAAATTACCTTTTCTTTGAAAATATTTTTTTGCAAAATAAGTACAAGTTATTTTGTAAACAAAATATGATTATTTTCCTTTAATAAACACACATGAACACAAATGGTCCTCGGGAGTCAGAGAGATTGAGAATGAACAGCAAAATAGTAACAAAAAAATGAGACAATGATGGGATACTATTTAATTCAAACATAAACCTGTTAAGTATGTAAATTACAGTACCCTAAACACGCGTTCACGTACATATGTCAATCAATTTACATAAATAAACATTCACTAATATGTTCCTTTAACAATGGACACATAGATAATTACCATACACGTGTCAGTCCAATTGCAGGTACACATAGACACACATAGCTGCACTTGTCTGTCGCTCCTGACAATAGTAAACATGTAACAAAAAATGTGACAATGATGGGACACTATGTCATTCAAACGTACACACGCTAACATTATAAATTACAGTAACACTAAACACGCGTACATGTATATATGTCATTCAATTTACATAAAAAAACATTCACTAATATGTTCCTTTTACAATTAACACACAGATAATTACCGTACACATGTCAGTCCAATTGCAGGTACACATAAACACACATAGCTGCACTTGTCTGTCACTCCTGACAATAGTATACATAGGTATACACACAAAACAGTCCTTTATCAACTAATGTGTGTGTGTGTGTGTGTGTGTGTGTGTGTGTGTGTGTATTTATTCCTTGTATATATTATTTGTGTCTGCAAATTCGAGTTATTAGCTCTTGGACCCCGCCTTTCTAACAAATGTATTTTGCCTCTTTTATATCAACTACATTTATTTCTCACTAACACACACACACACACACACACACACACACACACACACACACACACACACACACACACACACACACACACACACACACAGGAAGCAGCCCATAACAGCTGTTTAAATCCCAGGTACCTATTTACTGCTATGTAACAGGAACAACAGGGTGAAAGAAACTGCCTAGTTTAGTTTCTGCCATCACTGGAGGATCGAACATGGACGCTAGGATTACGAGTTGAGAGCGCTGTCTACTCAGCTGTCAGGCCCCGTAGTGCGTGTACTCGTCAAAAACATAATTTGGGAGAGGTTAGGGGAAAGGAATGATGCTTCCTGGGTTGGGGAGTTGGTGTGGGGTTAGTCACTTGGTGGCCTTGGACCTGTGGGGGAGGGGGGCGAGGGGGTTGCCAGTTATGAATTTAATGATTGAATTTGTTAAGATAGGGTATTTATGTAAAAGACGCTGTGAATAGATAGTAACAAAAGTGTTCCTGACTGCTGTAAGGTAGTGAGTAACTGACTTTTATGTTAGAAAAATGAATGCTTACTAGAAAATTACCTTTTCTTTGAAAATATTTTTTTGCAAAATAAGTACAAGTTATTTTGTAAACAAAATATGATTATTTTCCTTTAATAAACACACATGAACACAAATGGTCCTCGGGAGTCAGAGAGATTGAGAATGAACAGCAAAATAGTAACAAAAAAATGAGACAATGATGGGATACTATTTAATTCAAACATAAACCTGTTAAGTATGTAAATTACAGTACCCTAAACACGCGTTCACGTACATATGTCAATCAATTTACATAAATAAACATTCACTAATATGTTCCTTTAACAATGGACACATAGATAATTACCATACACGTGTCAGTCCAATTGCAGGTACACATAGACACACATAGCTGCACTTGTCTGTCGCTCCTGACAATAGTAAACATGTAACAAAAAATGTGACAATGATGGGACACTATGTCATTCAAACGTACACACGCTAACATTATAAATTACAGTAACACTAAACACGCGTACATGTATATATGTCATTCAATTTACATAAAAAAACATTCACTAATATGTTCCTTTTACAATTAACACACAGATAATTACCGTACACATGTCAGTCCAATTGCAGGTACACATAAACACACATAGCTGCACTTGTCTGTCTCTCCTGACAATAGTATACATAGGTATACACACAAAACAGTCCTTTATCAACTAATGTGTGTGTGTGTGTGTGTGTGTGTGTGTGTATTTATTCCTTGTATATATTATTTGTGTCTGCAAATTCGAGTTATTAGCTCTTGGACCCCGCCTTTCTAACAAATGTATTTTGCCTCTTTTATATCAACTACATTTATTTCTCACTAACACACACACACACACACACACACACACACACACACACACACACACACACACACACACACACACACACACACACACACACACACACACACACACACACACACACACACACACACACACACAGGAAGCAGCCCATAACAGCTGTTTAAATCTCAGGTACCTATTTACTGCTATGTAACAGGAACAACAGGGTGAAAGAAACTGCCTAGTTTAGTTTCTGCCATCACTGGAGGATCGAACACGGACGCTAGGATTACGAGTTGAGAGCGCTGTCTACTCAGCTGTCAGGCCCCGTAGTGCGTGTACTCGTCAAAAACATAATTTGGGAGAGGTTAGGGGAAAGGAATGATGCTTCCTGGGTTGGGGAGTTGGTGTGGGGTTAGTCACTTGGTGGCCTTGGACCTGTGGGGGAGGGGGGCGAGGGGGTTGCCAGTTATGAATTTAATGATTGAATTTGATAAGATAGGGTATTTATGTAAAAGACGCTGTGAATAGATAGTAACAAAAGTGTTCCTGACTGCTGTAAGGTAGTGAGTAACTGACTTTTATGTTAGAAAAATGAATGCTTACTAGAAAATTACCTTTTCTTTGAAAATATTTTTTTGCAAAATAAGTACAAGTTATTTTGTAAACAAAATATGATTATTTTCCTTTAATAAACACACATGAACACAAATGGTCCTCGGGAGTCAGAGAGATTGAGAATGAACAGCAAAATAGTAACAAAAAAATGAGACAATGATGGGATACTATTTAATTCAAACATAAACCTGTTAAGTATGTAAATTACAGTACCCTAAACACGCGTTCACGTACATATGTCAATCAATTTACATAAATAAACATTCACTAATATGTTCCTTTAACAATGGACACATAGATAATTACCATACACGTGTCAGTCCAATTGCAGGTACACATAGACACACATAGCTGCACTTGTCTGTCGCTCCTGACAATAGTAAACATGTAACAAAAAATGTGACAATGATGGGACACTATGTCATTCAAACGTACACACGCTAACATTATAAATTACAGTAACACTAAACACGCGTACATGTATATATGTCATTCAATTTACATAAAAAAACATTCACTAATATGTTCCTTTTACAATTAACACACAGATAATTACCGTACACATGTCAGTCCAATTGCAGGTACACATAAACACACATAGCTGCACTTGTCTGTCACTCCTGACAATAGTATACATAGGTATACACACAAAACAGTCCTTTATCAACTAATGTGTGTGTGTGTGTGTGTGTATTTATTCCTTGTATATATTATTTGTGTCTGCAAATTCGAGTTATTAGCTCTTGGACCCCGCCTTTCTAACAAATGTATTTTGCCTCTTTTATATCAACTACATTTATTTCTCACTAACACACACACACACACACACACACACACACACACACACACACACACACACACACACACACACACACACACACACACACACACACACACACACACACACACACAGGAAGCAGCCCATAACAGCTGTTTAAATCCCAGGTACCTATTTACTGCTATGTAACAGGAACAACAGGGTGAAAGAAACTGCCTAGTTTAGTTTCTGCCATCACTGGAGGATCGAACACGGACGCTAGGATTACGAGTTGAGAGCGCTGTCTACTCAGCTGTCAGGCCCTGTAGTGCGTGTACTCGTCAAAAACATAATTTGGGAGAGGTTAGGGGAAAGGAATGATGCTTCCTGGGTTGGGGAGTTGGTGTGGGGTTAGTCACTTGGTGGCCTTGGACCTGTGGGGGAGGGGGGCGAGGGGGTTGCCAGTTATGAATTTAATGATTGAATTTGTTAAGATAGGGTATTTATGTAAAAGACGCTGTGAATAGATAGTAACAAAAGTGTTCCTGACTGCTGTAAGGTAGTGAGTAACTGACTTTTATGTTAGAAAAATGAATGCTTACTAGAAAATTACCTTTTCTTTGAAAATATTTTTTTGCAAAATAAGTACAAGTTATTTTGTAAACAAAATATGATTATTTTCCTTTAATAAACACACATGAACACAAATGGTCCTCGGGAGTCAGAGAGATTGAGAATGAACAGCAAAATAGTAACAAAAAAATGAGACAATGATGGGATACTATTTAATTCAAACATAAACCTGTTAAGTATGTAAATTACAGTACCCTAAACACGCGTTCACGTACATATGTCAATCAATTTACATAAATAAACATTCACTAATATGTTCCTTTAACAATGGACACATAGATAATTACCATACACGTGTCAGTCCAATTGCAGGTACACATAGACACACATAGCTGCACTTGTCTGTCGCTCCTGACAATAGTAAACATGTAACAAAAAATGTGACAATGATGGGACACTATGTCATTCAAACGTACACACGCTAACATTATAAATTACAGTAACACTAAACACGCGTACATGTATATATGTCATTCAATTTACATAAAAAAACATTCACTAATATGTTCCTTTTACAATTAACACACAGATAATTACCGTACACATGTCAGTCCAATTGTAGGTACACATAAACACACATAGCTGCACTTGTCTGTCACTCCTGACAATAGTATACATAGGTATACACACAAAACAGTCCTTTATCAACTAATGTGTGTGTGTGTGTGTGTGTGTGTGTGTGTGTGTATTTATTCCTTGTATATATTATTTGTGTCTGCAAATTCGAGTTATTAGCTCTTGGACCCCGCCTTTCTAACAAATGTATTTTGCCTCTTTTATATCAACTACATTTATTTCTCACTAACACACACACACACACACACACACACACACACACACACACACACACACACACACACACACACACACACACAGGAAGCAGCCCATAACAGCTGTTTAAATCCCAGGTACCTATTTACTGCTATGTAACAGGAACAACAGGGTGAAAGAAACTGCCTAGTTTAGTTTCTGCCATCACTGGAGGATCGAACACGGACGCTAGGATTACGAGTTGAGAGCGCTGTCTACTCAGCTGTCAGGCCCCGTAGTGCGTGTACTCGTCAAAAACATAATTTGGGAGAGGTTAGGGGAAAGGAATGATGCTTCCTGGGTTGGGGAGTTGGTGTGGGGTTAGTCACTTGGTGGCCTTGGACCTGTGGGGGAGGGGGGCGAGGGGGTTGCCAGTTATGAATTTAATGATTGAATTTGTTAAGATAGGGTATTTATGTAAAAGACGCTGTGAATAGATAGTAACAAAAGTGTTCCTGACTGCTGTAAGGTAGTGAGTAACTGACTTTTATGTTAGAAAAATGAATGCTTACTAGAAAATTACCTTTTCTTTGAAAATATTTTTTTGCAAAATAAGTACAAGTTATTTTGTAAACAAAATATGATTATTTTCCTTTAATAAACACACATGAACACAAATGGTCCTCGGGAGTCAGAGAGATTGAGAATGAACAGCAAAATAGTAACAAAAAAATGAGACAATGATGGGATACTATTTAATTCAAACATAAACCTGTTAAGTATGTAAATTACAGTACCCTAAACACGCGTTCACGTACATATGTCAATCAATTTACATAAATAAACATTCACTAATATGTTCCTTTAACAATGGACACATAGATAATTACCATACACGTGTCAGTCCAATTGCAGGTACACATAGACACACATAGCTGCACTTGTCTGTCGCTCCTGACAATAGTAAACATGTAACAAAAAATGTGACAATGATGGGACACTATGTCATTCAAACGTACACACGCTAACATTATAAATTACAGTAACACTAAACACGCGTACATGTATATATGTCATTCAATTTACATAAAAAAACATTCACTAATATGTTCCTTTTACAATTAACACACAGATAATTACCGTACACATGTCAGTCCAATTGCAGGTACACATAAACACACATAGCTGCACTTGTCTGTCACTCCTGACAATAGTATACATAGGTATACACACAAAACAGTCCTTTATCAACTAATGTGTGTGTGTGTGTGTGTGTATTTATTCCTTGTATTTATTATTTGTGTCTGCAAATTCGAGTTATTAGCTCTTGGACCCCGCCTTTCTAACAAATGTATTTTGCCTCTTTTATATCAACTACATTTATTTCTCACTAACACACACACACACACAGTGGAAACAGGAGGCCAGACACAGGATACAGAATAGGAGATGAAGAACTTAATGAAACGGACTGAGAGAAAGATCTAGGAGTTGATATCACACCAAACCTGTCTCCTGAAGCCCACATAAAAAGAATAACGTCTGCGGCATATGCGAGACTGCCTAACATCAGAACAGCCTTCAGGAACCTGTGTAAGGAATCATTCAGAATCTTGTACACCACATATGTAAGACCAATCCTGGAGTATGCGGCCCCAGCATGGAGCCCGTATCTTGTCAAGCACAAGATGAAGCAGGAAAAAGTCCAAAGGTATGCCACTAGACTAGTCCCAGAACTAAGAGGCATGAGTTACGAGGAAAGGCTGCGGGAAATGCACCTTACGGCACTGGAAGACAGAAGAGTAAGGGGAGACATGATCACAACCTACACAACCCTCAGAGGAATCGATCGGGTAAACAAGGATAAACTATTCAACACTGGTGGGACGCAAACAAGGGGACACAGGTGTTAACTGAGTACCCACATGAGCCACAGAGACGTTAGAAGTAACTTTTTCAGTGTCAGAGTAGTTAACGGATGGAATGCATTAAGCAGTGATGTGGTGGAGGCTGACTCCATACACAGTTTCAAATGTAGATATGATTGAGCCCAGTAGGCTCAGGAATCTGTACACCAGTTGATTGACAGTTGAGAGGTGGGACCATAGAACCATAGCTCAACCCCCGCATGCACAAATAGGTGAGTACACACACACACACGCGCGAACTAGTAGCCAACTGTCTAAATGGAGAGAGTTTATTGGTTGTAATTCTTATGGTCCCCGTTCGAATCCCGGTTGACGCAAGAGGAAATCGGCAGATATTCTTTTACCTGATTCACCTGTTCATCTAGCACAAATGTATCTATCAATGTAGACCTTTATTTATCTATTTATAATTGTCAATCCATCAATCTATCTTCCCATAAACCAACAATTTTTCATTATATACATCTATCTTACTATGTATCCGTCCATCTACTCGACTGTTTATCCATCCATCTACTCATCTGTCTTTTCATCCATCAACTCATCTATGGATCCGTCTATCCGTCAATGTATATATTTATCAATCAACGTATCCATCCATATATCTATCTATTACTATTTATATCTATCTCTCTATCTATTTGTATCCGTCGATCCTACTAACTCATTTTCCATTAATCTATCCATTTATCATTCTACTCATCTATCAATCTATTTATTCATCTACTTCTCTTTCCATCTATCCATCTACTCATCTATCTAACCATTAATCTATCTACATCCTCCCCACTCCGTCTCCTATCGTTTTCCCAAACTCCCTCCTCCCGTACCGGCTCCTTCTTTTTTCCACCCTCCCGTAACCCTGCTCATCCTCCCTCCTTCTGCCCTTCCCATACCCGCCCCTATTCCATCCCGCCCTTCCCATCGTCTTAACTCTCGGGGCAGTTCTTTACCTTCGTTCTCACTCCTTCCGCCGTTTCTCACTCTCGCCCTCCTTACTGTCTTCCTTCCCTCCCTCCCTCCCGCTGCTAGTCCTTCCCTTCTTACCCTTCCCATAGTCCTCCCTCCCAGCACCAGTCCTTCCCATTGTCCTCTTACCTCCCCCAGTGCCTCCTTCACTCCCTCTTCATCCCTCTTTCACCTCACCTACACCTCTTCCCCTGTTCTCCCTCTTTATACCACCTCTAAATCTCCCGCCCCCCCCACCGGCTTTGTACCTCTTCCCTCTCACAAAAATTAGGATCAATAGGACCAAAATTAAACTACTTTATGTGTTTAATTTAAGGAAATCATTTTTTCTGATTACGAAAAAGTCTTCAACCATCTCCAGTAATAATTCACAATTAACCTTAATTGAATCAACAGGGAGAGAGGGGGGGAGGGGTGAGAATAAATAATAATTATTCCAAAATACTTAATACTTTAACTAATGTCTACACCTACCATCCTATGTCCGTTCCCTACCTCAGACCAATTCCCCTCTAATTTGGTAAAAATAAGCATTAATAATATAATACTAAATATATTGAAAAAAATCTGTGGATAGCTACAGCCTCCAGCATATATATATATATATATATATATATATATATATATATAACTGAAAACTCACACCCCAGAAGTGACTCGAACCCATACTCCCAGAAGCAACGCATCTGGTATGTACAAGACGCCTTAATCCACTTGACCATCACGACCGGACATAATGAGGTGATAGCCGAGGCTATTTGAACCACCCCACCGCCGGCACTCGGATAGTTATCTTGGGCATAGCATTTTACCAAATCACCTCATTCTTTGGGGCAACACGTGAGGAACACAAATGCGAACAAGCCTGAATGGTCCCCAGGACATATGCAACTGAAAACTCACACCCCAGAAGTGACTCGAACCCATACTCCCAGAAGCAACGCATCTGGTATGTACAAGACGCCTTAATCCACTTGACCATCACGACCGGACATAATGAGGTGATAGCCGAGGCTATTTGAACCACCCCACCGCCGGCACTCGGATAGTTATCTTGGGCATAGCATTTTACCAAATCACCTCATTCTTTGGGGCAACACGTGAGGAACACAAATGCGAACAAGCCTGAATGGTCCCCAGGACATATGCAACTGAAAACTCACACCCCAGAAGTGACTCGAACCCATACTCTCAGAAGCAACGCATCTGGTATGTACAAGACGCCTTAATCCACTTGACCATCACGACCGGACATAATGAGGTGATAGCCGAGGCTATTTGAACCACCCCACCGCCGGCACTCGGATAGTTATCTTGGGCATAGCATTTTACCAAATCACCTCATTCTTTGGGGCAACACATGAGGAACACTTTGGGGCAACACGTGAGGAACACATGTGGTCCTAGTACTATGTCTTGCCGACTTAACTATCAGCAGTCCTCAGAGCCCATAGTTAGACACTTTCAGCCACAGACTGTAACTGTCCACCCCCAGCTACAATGCTGCATTATACCCTTGGTAAACAGCATCACCAAAATTGTTATAATTCGAAGGTTTCAATGTTTATGTTACAGTATTTCTATCACCACTGCTGTCCCTTTTACTCATGAACTTCATGATCTGCTTCCTTTGCAGTAAAATGCTATGCCCAAGATAACTATCCGAGTGCCGGCGGTGGGGTGGTTCAAATAGCCTCGGCTATCACCTCATTATGTCCGGTCGTGATGGTCAAGTGGATTAAGGCGTCTTGTACATACCAGATGCGTTGCTTCTGGGAGTATGGGTTCGAGTCACTTCTGGGGTGTGAGTTTTCAGTTGCATATGTCCTGGGGACCATTCAGGCTTGTTCGCATATATATATATATATATATATATATATATATATATATATATATATATATATATATATATATATATATATATATATATATATATATATATATATATATATATATATATATATATATATATATATATATATATATATATATATATATATATATATATATATATATATATATATATATATATATATATATATATATATATATATATATATATATATATATATATATATATATATATATATATATATATATATATATATATATATATATATATATATATATATATATATATATATATATATATATATATATATATATATATATATATATATATATATATATATATATATATATATATATATATATATATATATATATATATATATATATATATATATATATATATATATATATATATATATATATATATATATATATATATATATATATATATATATATATATATATATATATAAGCCCATAAGCAATCCAGTTGGGATCGCCCCATTGCCGACAAAGTAGCTCCAACATTACTGTAGGCTGTGACAACACCACATGCTACTGCCCGACTTAGAGCTGTAGCAGCTCCCCATGCCCGGGACTTGCTATTAGCAACCTCCAATATCAGCTACTAGCACTCGTCTCACCACAGGCCCTCTGAATGGCTGTGGCTCTCCGCCTCACTGCCCGAATCCACACCGAATACAGGGGTTTTGGTGGCGAGGCAGTGGCCGACAGGTACGGACGACATGGCCTTCTCTGCCAAAGGACAGGAGGATGGCATGCAAGACACAGCGATGTTAACGACATTATAAAGAGAAGCCTTATCACGGAAGGTTGTCCAGCAGAGAGAGAGTCCCGTTCCCTATTGCCCCGCAACTCTGATGAGCCTGTTGGTCGCCCAGATGGGATCACGGTGAACCCCTGGAAGAATAGTAGACAGTTGGTGTGGGACTACACTTGCGTTTCAACTTTAGTCAACACCTATGTTAACTTCAGTGCTGTTCAGGCAGGAGGTGCTGCCAATCACTGGGAAGCAGCCAAGTCACATAAAAACGGAGACCTTGATCACTACTACAATTTTGTCCCCATTGCCTCAGAGACACTTGGTGCCTGGGGTAAAAGTGCTGCAAGTTTTTTGAAGGAGCTGGGGTCCAAGCTAATTGAAACAACTAGAGACCCTACAGCCGTCAGTTTTCTCTTTCAGCGCCTTAGTGTGGAGATCCAGAGTGGAATTGCTCACAGCATCCATGCTTCCTGCCCGCAATCCGAGGAGCTGGATGAGCTGGGGAGTTGTAATATAAATATTATGATTAAATTGTATTTAATTTTTCGTTTCGTTGCCTTATTTATCATTAATTTTTAAATTTTCGGTATAAAAATTTATTTTTGTGTCTATGGATGTCTGTCTGTGTGTTTGTTTGAGTGTCCCTGTGAGTGTTTGTCCGGTTATACCTGTGGGTCCACGAGGCCATCTGTGTCCCCTCAGATGGTCTCCCTTATCACAGTTTTTGTCTATAGATGTGTGTCTGTGTGAGTGTTCGGGTGAGTGTGTGTCCGGTTATACCTGTGAGTCCACGAGGCCATCTGTGTCCCCTCAGATGGTCTCCCTTATCACACTTTTTGTCTATAGATGTGTGTCTGTGTGAGTGTTCGGGTGAGTGTGTGTCCGGTTATACCTATGAGTCCACGAGGCCATCTGTGTCCCCTCAGATGGTCTTCTTTATCACAGTTTGTGTCTATGGATGCAGGCGATGAGTCACAATAACGCGGCTAAAGTATGTTGACCAGACCACACACTAGAAGTTGAAGGAACGACGACGTTTCGGTAAGTCCTTGACCATTCTCAAGTCGACTGAGAATGTGTCTATGGATGTGTGTCTGGGTGAGTGTCCCTGTGAGTGTCCGGGTGAGTGTGTGTGTTCGGTTATAACTGTGGGTCCACGAGGCAATCTGTGTTCCCTCAGATGGTCTTCCTTATCACAGTTTGTGTCTATGGATGTGTGTCTGAGTGAGTGTCCCTGTGAGTGTCCTGGTGAGTGTGTGTGTGTGTGAGTGTCCGGGTTTATGTGTAGTTTGGTTTCTGGAACCATTTGTGTCCCTCCCTTCAACTCTTTTCCCTTATTCCCATCGTGGGTTCGAATCCCAGGTGATTAGACCTGCCCTAGGTCAATGGATCCAAGGTATCCATCCGTGGGCCTAACGGATTTCACCTCTTCCCCACTTTACTAGGAGTCAGGCTAATTCCAGCAACCCAGAGAACCTTTCGATACAGAGGCAGCTACAGGAGGGGACCACATAAATTAGTGCCCTGTAGAGTCGTAACCGTTCCGACAGGCTCGATCGCAATCTATCCAGATGAGAACACGTTCTCATCCGACTAGACCTCGCTGGAGTCGCTGTTTGTCTCAAATTTGTACCCTTTATTTATAGTTAGTATTTTTGGTGTACTAATTGATGTGTATTAATTTGTTAATGACTTAGGTAGAGTGATTTGGGGGGAGAGAGGGAGGGGGGGTTGGCGTGTGTAGTGTATTATACGAGATCGTGCTTGGGTTAGTATTCACCTTGTTGTGCTTGCGAGGGTTGAGCTTTGCTCTTTCGGCCCAGCTCTCAACTGTCAATCAATCAATCAATCAACTATTACTAACTTGTAACTAACAAAAAATTTTCCACGCACACACACACGGGACCAAAGAGCCAGAGCTCAACCCCCGCAAGCACAACTAGGTGAGTACACACACACACACACACACACACACACACACACACACACACACACACACACACACACACACACACACACACACACACACACACACACACACAGGAAGCAGCCCATAACAGCTGTTTAAATCCCATGTACCTATTTACTGCTAGGTAACAGGAACAACAGGGTGAAAGAAACTGCCTAGTTTAGTTTCTGCCATCACTGGAGGATCGAACACGGACGCTAGGATTACGAGTTGAGAGCGCTGTCTACTCAGCTGTCAGGCCCCGTAGTGCGTGTACTCGTCAAAAACATAATTTGGGAGAGGTTAGGGGAAAGGAATGATGCTTCCTGGGTTGGGGAGTTGGTGTGGGGTTAGTCACTTGGTGGCCTTGGACCTGTGGGGGAGGGGGGCGAGGGGGTGGCCAGTTATGAATTTAATGATTGAATTTGTTAAGATAGGGTATTTATGTAAAAGACGCTGTGAATAGATAGTAACAAAAGTGTTCCTGACTGCTGTAAGGTAGTGAGTAACTGACTTGTATGTTAGAAAAATGAATGCTTACTAGAAAATTACCTTTTCTTTGAAAATATTTTTTTGCAAAATAAGTACAAGTTATTTTGTAAACAAAATATGATTATTTTCCTTTAATAAACACACATGAACACAAATGGTCCTCGGGAGTCAGAGAGATTGAGAATGAACAGCAAAATAGTAACAAAAAAATGAGACAATGATGGGATACTATTTAATTCAAACATAAACCTGTTAAGTATGTAAATTACAGTACCCTAAACACGCGTTCACGTACATATGTCAATCAATTTACATAAATAAACATTCACTAATATGTTCCTTTAACAATGGACACATAGATAATTACCATACACGTGTCAGTCCAATTGCAGGTACACATAGACACACATAGCTGCACTTGTCTGTCGCTCCTGACAATAGTAAACATGTAACAAAAAATGTGACAATGATGGGACACTATGTCATTCAAACGTACACACGCTAACATTATAAATTACAGTAACACTAAACACGCGTACATGTATATATGTCATTCAATTTACATAAAAAAACATTCACTAATATGTTCCTTTTACAATTAACACACAGATAATTACCGTACACATGTCAGTCCAATTGCAGGTACACATAAACACACATAGCTGCACTTGTCTGTCACTCCTGACAATAGTATACATAGGTATACACACAAAACAGTCCTTTATCAACTAATGTGTGTGTGTGTGTGTGTGTATTTATTCCTTGTATTTATTATTTGTGTCTGCAAATTCGAGTTATTAGCTCTTGGACCCCGCCTTTCTAACAAATGTATTTTGCCTCTTTTATATCAACTACATTTATTTCTCACTAACACACACACACACACAGTGGAAACAGGAGGCCAGACACAGGATACAGAATAGGAGATGAAGAACTTAATGAAACGGACTGAGAGAAAGATCTAGGAGTTGATATCACACCAAACCTGTCTCCTGAAGCCCACATAAAAAGAATAACGTCTGCGGCATATGCGAGACTGCCTAACATCAGAACAGCCTTCAGGAACCTGTGTAAGGAATCATTCAGAATCTTGTACACCACATATGTAAGACCAATCCTGGAGTATGCGGCCCCAGCATGGAGCCCGTATCTTGTCAAGCACAAGATGAAGCAGGAAAAAGTCCAAAGGTATGCCACTAGACTAGTCCCAGAACTAAGAGGCATGAGTTACGAGGAAAGGCTGCGGGAAATGCACCTTACGGCACTGGAAGACAGAAGAGTAAGGGGAGACATGATCACAACCTACACAACCCTCAGAGGAATCGATCGGGTAAACAAGGATAAACTATTCAACACTGGTGGGACGCAAACAAGGGGACACAGGTGTTAACTGAGTACCCACATGAGCCACAGAGACGTTAGAAGTAACTTTTTCAGTGTCAGAGTAGTTAACGGATGGAATGCATTAAGCAGTGATGTGGTGGAGGCTGACTCCATACACAGTTTCAAATGTAGATATGATTGAGCCCAGTAGGCTCAGGAATCTGTACACCAGTTGATTGACAGTTGAGAGGTGGGACCAAAGAACCATAGCTCAACCCCCGCATGCACAAATAGGTGAGTACACACACACACACGCGCGAACTAGTAGCCAACTGTCTAAATGGAGAGAGTTTATTGGTTGTAATTCTTATGGTCCCCGTTCGAATCCCGGTTGACGCAAGAGGAAATCGGCAGATATTCTTTTACCTGATTCACCTGTTCATCTAGCACAAATGTATCTATCAATGTAGACCTTTATTTATCTATTTATAATTGTCAATCCATCAATCTATCTTCCCATAAACCAACAATTTTTCATTATATACATCTATCTTACTATGTATCCGTCCATCTACTCGACTGTTTATCCATCCATCTACTCATCTGTCTTTTCATCCATCAACTCATCTATGGATCCGTCTATCCGTCAATGTATATATTTATCAATCAACGTATCCATCCATATATCTATCTATTACTATTTATATCTATCTCTCTATCTATTTGTATCCGTCGATCCTACTAACTCATTTTCCATTAATCTATCCATTTATCATTCTACTCATCTATCAATCTATTTATTCATCTACTTCTCTTTCCATCTATCCATCTACTCATCTATCTAACCATTAATCTATCTACATCCTCCCCACTCCGTCTCCTATCGTTTTCCCAAACTCCCTCCTCCCGTACCGGCTCCTTCTTTTTTCCACCCTCCCGTAACCCTGCTCATCCTCCCTCCTTCTGCCCTTCCCATACCCGCCCCTATTCCATCCCGCCCTTCCCATCGTCTTAACTCTCGGGGCAGTTCTTTACCTTCGTTCTCACTCCTTCCGCCGTTTCTCACTCTCGCCCTCCTTACTGTCTTCCTTCCCTCCCTCCCTCCCGCTGCTAGTCCTTCCCTTCTTACCCTTCCCATAGTCCTCCCTCCCAGCACCAGTCCTTCCCATTGTCCTCTTACCTCCCCCAGTGCCTCCTTCACTCCCTCTTCATCCCTCTTTCACCTCACCTACACCTCTTCCCCTGTTCTCCCTCTTTATACCACCTCTAAATCTCCCGCCCCCCCACCGGCTTTGTACCTCTTCCCTCTCACAAAAATTAGGATCAATAGGACCAAAATTAAACTACTTTATGTGTTTAATTTAAGGAAATCATTTTTTCTGATTACGAAAAAGTCTTCAACCATCTCCAGTAATAATTCACAATTAACCTTAATTGAATCAACAGGGAGAGAGGGGGGGAGGGGTGAGAATAAATAATAATTATTCCAAAATACTTAATACTTTAACTAATGTCTACACCTACCATCCTATGTCCGTTCCCTACCTCAGACCATTTCCCCTCTAATTTGGTAAAAATAAGCCTTAATAATATAATACTAAATATATTGAAAAAAATCTGTGGATAGCTACAGCCTCCAGCATATATATATATATATATATATATATATATATATATATATATATATATATATATATATATATATATATATATATATATATATAAGCCCATAAGCAATCCAGTTGGGATCGCCCCATTGCCGACAAAGTAGCTCCAACATTACTGTAGGCTGTGACAACACCACATGCTACTGCCCGACTTAGAGCTGTAGCAGCTCCCCATGCCCGGGACTTGCTATTAGCAACCCCCAATATCAGCTACTAGCACTCGTCTCACCACAGGCCCTCTGAATGGCTGTGGCTCTCCGCCTCACTGCCCGAATCCACACCGAATACAGGGGTTTTGGTGGCGAGGCAGTGGCCGACAGGTACGGACGACATGGCCTTCTCTGCCAAAGGACAGGAGGATGGCATGCAAGACACAGCGATGTTAACGACATTATAAAGAGAAGCCTTATCACGGAAGGTTGTCCAGCAGAGAGAGAGTCCCGTTCCCTATTGCCCCGCAACTCTGATGAGCCTGTTGGTCGCCCAGATGGGATCACGGTGAACCCCTGGAAGAATAGTAGACAGTTGGTGTGGGACTACACTTGCGTTTCAACTTTAGTCAACACCTATGTTAACTTCAGTGCTGTTCAGGCAGGAGGTGCTGCCAATCACTGGGAAGCAGCCAAGTCACATAAAAACGGAGACCTTGATCACTACTACAATTTTGTCCCCATTGCCTCAGAGACACTTGGTGCCTGGGGTAAAAGTGCTGCAAGTTTTTTGAAGGAGCTGGGGTCCAAGCTAATTGAAACAACTAGAGACCCTACAGCCGTCAGTTTTCTCTTTCAGCGCCTTAGTGTGGAGATCCAGAGTGGAATTGCTCACAGCATCCATGCTTCCTGCCCGCAATCCGAGGAGCTGGATGAGCTGGGGAGTTGTAATATAAATATTATGATTAAATTGTATTTATTTTTTTGTTTCGTTGCCTTATTTATCATTAATTTTTAAATTTTCGGTATAAAAATTTATTTTTGTGTCTATGGATGTCTGTCTGTGTGTTTGTTTGAGTGTCCCTGTGAGTGTTTGTCCGGTTATACCTGTGGGTCCACGAGGCCATCTGTGTCCCCTCAGATGGTCTCTTTATCACAGTTTTTGTCTATAGATGTGTGTCTGTGTGAGTGTTCGGGTGAGTGTGTGTCCGGTTATACCTGTGAGTCCACGAGGCCATCTGTGTCCCCTCAGATGGTCTCCCTTATCACACTTTTTGTCTATAGATGTGTGTCTGTGTGAGTGTTCGGGTGAGTGTGTGTCCGGTTATACCTATGAGTCCACGAGGCCATCTGTGTCCCCTCAGATGGTCTTCTTTATCACAGTTTGTGTCTATGGATGCAGGCGATGAGTCACAATAACGCGGCTAAAGTATGTTGACCAGACCACACACTAGAAGTTGAAGGAACGACGACGTTTCGGTAAGTCCTTGACCATTCTCAAGTCGACTGAGAATGTGTCTATGGATGTGTGTCTGGGTGAGTGTCCCTGTGAGTGTCCGGGTGAGTGTGTGTGTTCGGTTATACCTGTGGGTCCACGAGGCAATCTGTGTTCCCTCAGATGGTCTTCCTTATCACAGTTTGTGTCTATGGATGTGTGTCTGAGTGAGTGTCCCTGTGAGTGTCCTGGTGAGTGTGTGTGTGTGTGAGTGTCCGGGTTTATGTGTAGTTTGGTTTCTGGAACCATTTGTGTCCCTCCCTTCAACTCTTTTCCCTTATTCCCATCGTGGGTTCGAATCCCAGGTGATTAGACCTGCCCTAGGTCAATGGATCCAAGGTATCCATCCGTGGGCCTAACGGATTTCACCTCTTCCCCACTTTACTAGGAGTCAGGCTAATTCCAGCAACCCAGAGAACCTTTCGATACAGAGGCAGCTACAGGAGGGGACCACATAAATTAGTGCCCTGTAGTTACGTAACCGTTCCGACAGGCTCGATCGCAATCTATCCAGATGAGAACACGTTCTCATCCGACTAGACCTCACTGGAGTCGCTGTTTGTCTCAAATTTGGACCCTTTATTTATAGTTAGTATTTTTGGTGTATTAATTGATGTGTATTAATTTGTTATGACTTAGGTAGAGTGATTTGGGGGGAGAGAGGGAGGGGGGGGTTGGCGTGAGTAGTGTATTATACGAGATCGTGCTTGGGTTAGTATTCACCTTGTTGTGCTTGCGAGGGTTGAGCTTTGCTCTTTCGGCCCAGCTCTCAACTGTCAATCAATCAATCAATCAACTATTACTAACTTGTAACTAACAAAAAATTTTCCACACACACACACACGGGACCAAAGAGCCAGAGCTCAACCCCCGCAAGCACAACTAGGTGAGTACACACACACACACACACACACACACACACTCACACACACACACACACACACACACACACACACACACACACACACACACAGGAAGCAGCCCATAACAGCTGTTTAAATCCCAGGTACCTATTTACTGCTATGTAACAGGAACAACAGGGTGAAAGAAACTGCCTAGTTTAGTTTCTGCCATCACTGGAGGATCGAACACGGACGCTAGGATTACGAGTTGAGAGCGCTGGCTACTCAGCTGTCAGGCCCCGTAGTGCGTGTACTCGTCAAAAACATAATTTGGGAGAGGTTAGAGGAAAGGAATGATGCTTCCTGGGTTGGGGAGTTGGTGTGGGATTAGTCACTTGGTGGCCTTGGACCTGTGGGGGAGGGGGGCGAGGGGGTTGCCAGTTATGAATTTAATGATTGAATTTGTTAAGATAGGGTATTTATGTAAAAGACGCTGTGAATAGATAGTAACAAAAGTGTTCCTGACTGCTGTAAGGTAGTGAGTAACTGACTTGTATGTTAGAAAAATGAATGCTTACTAGAAAATTACCTTTTCTTTGAAAATATTTTTTTGCAAAATAAGTACAAGTTATTTTGTAAACAAAATATGATTATTTTCCTTTAATAAACACACATGAACACAAATGGTCCTCGGGAGTCAGAGAGATTGAGAATGAACAGCAAAATAGTAACAAAAAATGAGACAATGATGGGATACTATTTAATTCAAACATAAACCTGTTAAGTATGTAAATTACAGTACCCTAAACACGCGTTCACGTACATATGTCAATCAATTTACATAAATAAACATTCACTAATATGTTCCTTTAACAATGGACACATAGATAATTACCATACACGTGTCAGTCCAATTGCAGGTACACATAGACACACATAGCTGCACTTGTCTGTCGCTCCTGACAATAGTAAACATGTAACAAAAAATGTGACAATGATGGGACACTATGTCATTCAAACGTACACACGCTAACATTATAAATTACAGTAACACTAAACACGCGTACATGTATATATGTCATTCAATTTACATAAAAAAACATTCACTAATATGTTCCTTTTACAATTAACACACAGATAATTACCGTACACATGTCAGTCCAATTGCAGGTACACATAAACACACATAGCTGCACTTGTCTGTCACTCCTGACAATAGTATACATAGGTATACACACAAAACAGTCCTTTATCAACTAATGTGTGTGTGTGTGTGTGTGTATTTATTCATTGTATTTATTATTTGTGTCTATTAGTATTAGTTAGGGTTAGAGTACTAGAATATTAGGGTTAGTATTCACCTTGTTGTGCTTGCGAGGGTTGAGCTTTGCTCTTTCGGCCCAGCTCTCAACTGTCAATCAATCAATCAATCAACTATTACTAACTTGTAACTAACAAAAAATTTTCCACACACACACACACGGGACCAAAGAGCCAGAGCTCAACCCCCGCAAGCACAACTAGGTGAGTACACACACACACACACACACACACGCACACACACACACACACACACACACACACACACACACACACACACACACACACAGGAAGCAGCCCATAACAGCTGTTTAAATCCCAGGTACCTATTTACTGCTATGTAACAGGAACAACAGGGTGAAAGAAACTGCCTAGTTTAGTTTCTGCCATCACTGGAGGATCGAACACGGACGCTAGGATTACGAGTTGAGAGCGCTGTCTACTCAGCTGTCAGGCCCCGTAGTGCGTGTACTCGTCAAAAACATAATTTGGGAGAGGTTAGGGGAAAGGAATGATGCTTCCTGGGTTGGGGAGTTGGTGTGGGGTTAGTCACTTGGTGGCCTTGGACCTGTGGGGGAGGGGGGCGAGGGGGTTGCCAGTTATGAATTTAATGATTGAATTTGTTAAGATAGGGTATTTATGTAAAAGACGCTGTGAATAGATAGTAACAAAAGTGTTCCTGACTGCTGTAAGGTAGTGAGTAACTGACTTTTATGTTAGAAAAATGAATGCTTACTAGAAAATTACCTTTTCTTTGAAAATATTTTTTTGCAAAATAAGTACAAGTTATTTTGTAAACAAAATATGATTATTTTCCTTTAATAAACACACATGAACACAAATGGTCCTCGGGAGTCAGAGAGATTGAGAATGAACAGCAAAATAGTAACAAAAAAATGAGACAATGATGGGATACTATTTAATTCAAACATAAACCTGTTAAGTATGTAAATTACAGTACCCTAAACACGCGTTCACGTACATATGTCAATCAATTTACATAAATAAACATTCACTAATATGTTCCTTTAACAATGGACACATAGATAATTACCATACACGTGTCAGTCCAATTGCAGGTACACATAGACACACATAGCTGCACTTGTCTGTCGCTCCTGACAATAGTAAACATGTAACAAAAAATGTGACAATGATGGGACACTATGTCATTCAAACGTACACACGCTAACATTATAAATTACAGTAACACTAAACACGCGTACATGTATATATGTCATTCAATTTACATAAAAAAACATTCACTAATATGTTCCTTTTACAATTAACACACAGATAATTACCGTACACATGTCAGTCCAATTGCAGGTACACATAAACACACATAGCTGCACTTGTCTGTCACTCCTGACAATAGTATACATAGGTATACACACAAAACAGTCCTTTATCAACTAATGTGTGTGTGTGTGTGTGTGTATTTATTCCTTGTATTTATTATTTGTGTCTGCAAATTCGAGTTATTAGCTCTTGGACCCCGCCTTTCTAACAAATGTATTTTGCCTCTTTTATATCAACTACATTTATTTCTCACTAACACACACACACACACAGTGGAAACAGGAGGCCAGACACAGGATACAGAATAGGAGATGAAGAACTTAATGAAACGGACTGAGAGAAAGATCTAGGAGTTGATATCACACCAAACCTGTCTCCTGAAGCCCACATAAAAAGAATAACGTCTGCGGCATATGCGAGACTGCCTAACATCAGAACAGCCTTCAGGAACCTGTGTAAGGAATCA
Organism: Procambarus clarkii; assembly: GCF_040958095.1. Taxonomy (NCBI): domain Eukaryota; kingdom Metazoa; phylum Arthropoda; class Malacostraca; order Decapoda; family Cambaridae; genus Procambarus; species Procambarus clarkii. Next base: position 45,881 of record NW_027189845.1, on the reverse strand, counting down.
TTCAGAATCTTGTACACCACATATGTAAGACCAATCCTGGAGTATGCGGCCCCAGCATGGAGCCCGTATCTTGTCAAGCACAAGATGAAGCAGGAAAAAGTCCAAAGGTATGCCACTAGACTAGTCCCAGAACTAAGAGGCATGAGTTACGAGGAAAGGCTGCGGGAAATGCACCTTACGGCACTGGAAGACAGAAGAGTAAGGGGAGACATGATCACAACCTACACAACCCTCAGAGGAATCGATCGGGTAAACAAGGATAAACTATTCAACACTGGTGGGACGCAAACAAGGGGACACAGGTGTTAACTGAGTACCCACATGAGCCACAGAGACGTTAGAAGTAACTTCTTCAGTGTCAGAGTAGTTAACGGATGGAATGCATTAAGCAGTGATGTGGTGGAGGCTGACTCCATACACAGTTTCAAATGTAGATATGATTGAGCCCAGTAGGCTCAGGAATCTGTACACCAGTTGATTGACAGTTGAGAGGTGGGACCAAAGAACCATAGCTCAACCCCCGCATGCACAAATAGGTGAGTACACACACACACACGCGCGAACTAGTAGCCAACTGTCTAAATGGAGAGAGTTTATTGGTTGTAATTCTTATGGTCCCCGTTCGAATCCCGGTTGACGCAAGAGGAAATCGGCAGATATTCTTTTACCTGATTCACCTGTTCATCTAGCACAAATGTATCTATCAATGTAGACCTTTATTTATCTATTTATAATTGTCAATCCATCAATCTATCTTCCCATAAACCAACAATTTTTCATTATATACATCTATCTTACTATGTATCCGTCCATCTACTCGACTGTTTATCCATCCATCTACTCATCTGTCTTTTCATCCATCAACTCATCTATGGATCCGTCTATCCGTCAATGTATATATTTATCAATCAACGTATCCATCCATATATCTATCTATTACTATTTATATCTATCTCTCTATCTATTTGTATCCGTCGATCCTACTAACTCATTTTCCATTAATCTATCCATTTATCATTCTACTCATCTATCAATCTATTTATTCATCTACTTCTCTTTCCATCTATCCATCTACTCATCTATCTAACCATTAATCTATCTACATCCTCCCCACTCCGTCTCCTATCGTTTTCCCAAACTCCCTCCTCCCGTACCGGCTCCTTCTTTTTTCCACCCTCCCGTAACCCTGCTCATCCTCCCTCCTTCTGCCCTTCCCATACCCGCCCCTATTCCATCCCGCCCTTCCCATCGTCTTAACTCTCGGGGCAGTTCTTTACCTTCGTTCTCACTCCTTCCGCCGTTTCTCACTCTCGCCCTCCTTACTGTCTTCCTTCCCTCCCTCCCTCCCGCTGCTAGTCCTTCCCTTCTTACCCTTCCCATAGTCCTCCCTCCCAGCACCAGTCCTTCCCATTGTCCTCTTACCTCCCCCAGTGCCTCCTTCACTCCCTCTTCATCCCTCTTTCACCTCACCTACACCTCTTCCCCTGTTCTCCCTCTTTATACCACCTCTAAATCTCCCGCCCCCCCACCGGCTTTGTACCTCTTCCCTCTCACAAAAATTAGGATCAATAGGACCAAAATTAAACTACTTTATGTGTTTAATTTAAGGAAATCATTTTTTCAGATTACGAAAAAGTCTTCAACCATCTCCAGTAATAATTCACAATTAACCTTAATTGAATCAACAGGGAGAGAGGGGGGGAGGGGTGAGAATAAATAATAATTATTCCAAAATACTTAATACTTTAACTAATGTCTACACCTACCATCCTATGTCCGTTCCCTACCTCAGACCATTTCCCCTCTAATTTGGTAAAAATAAGCCTTAATAATATAATACTAAATATATTGAAAAAAATCTGTGGATAGCTACAGCCTCCAGCATATATATATATATATATATATATATATATATATATATATATATATATATATATATATATATATATATATATATATATATATATATATATATATATATATATATAAGCCCATAAGCAATCCAGTTGGGATCGCCCCATTGCCGACAAAGTAGCTCCAACATTACTGTAGGCTGTGACAACACCACATGCTACTGCCCGACTTAGAGCTGTAGCAGCTCCCCATGCCCGGGACTTGCTATTAGCAACCCCCAATATCAGCTACTAGCACTCGTCTCACCACAGGCCCTCTGAATGGCTGTGGCTCTCCGCCTCACTGCCCGAATCCACACCGAATACAGGGGTTTTGGTGGCGAGGCAGTGGCCGACAGGTACGGACGACATGGCCTTCTCTGCCAAAGGACAGGAGGATGGCATGCAAGACACAGCGATGTTAACGACATTATAAAGAGAAGCCTTATCACGGAAGGTTGTCCAGCAGAGAGAGAGTCCCGTTCCCTATTGCCCCGCAACTCTGATGAGCCTGTTGGTCGCCCAGATGGGATCACGGTGAACCCCTGGAAGAATAGTAGACAGTTGGTGTGGGACTACACTTGCGTTTCAACTTTAGTCAACACCTATGTTAACTTCAGTGCTGTTCAGGCAGGAGGTGCTGCCAATCACTGGGAAGCAGCCAAGTCACATAAAAACGGAGACCTTGATCACTACTACAATTTTGTCCCCATTGCCTCAGAGACACTTGGTGCCTGGGGTAAAAGTGCTGCAAGTTTATTGAAGGAGCTGGGGTCCAAGCTAATTGAAACAACTAGAGACCCTACAGCCGTCAGTTTTCTCTTTCAGCGCCTTAGTGTGGAGATCCAGAGTGGAATTGCTCACAGCATCCATGCTTCCTGCCCGCAATCCGAGGAGCTGGATGAGCTGGGGAGTTGTAATATAAATATTATGATTAAATTGTATTTATTTTTTCGTTTCGTTGCCTTATTTATCATTAATTTTTAAATTTTCGGTATAAAAATTTATTTTTGTGTCTATGGATGTCTGTCTGTGTGTTTGTTTGAGTGTCCCTGTGAGTGTTTGTCCGGTTATACCTGTGGGTCCACGAGGCCATCTGTGTCCCCTCAGATGGTCTCCCTTATCACAGTTTTTGTCTATAGATGTGTGTCTGTGTGAGTGTTCGGGTGAGTGTGTGTCCGGTTATACCTGTGAGTCCACGAGGCCATCTGTGTCCCCTCAGATGGTCTCCCTTATCACACTTTTTGTCTATAGATGTGTGTCTGTGTGAGTGTTCGGGTGAGTGTGTGTCCGGTTATACCTATGAGTCCACGAGGCCATCTGTGTCCCCTCAGATGGTCTTCTTTATCACAGTTTGTGTCTATGGATGCAGGCGATGAGTCACAATAACGCGGCTAAAGTATGTTGACCAGACCACACACTAGAAGTTGAAGGAACGACGACGTTTCGGTAAGTCCTTGACCATTCTCAAGTCGACTGAGAATGTGTCTATGGATGTGTGTCTGGGTGAGTGTCCCTGTGAGTGTCCGGGTGAGTGTGTGTGTTCGGTTATACCTGTGGGTCCACGAGGCAATCTGTGTTCCCTCAGATGGTCTTCCTTATCACAGTTTGTGTCTATGGATGTGTGTCTGAGTGAGTGTCCCTGTGAGTGTCCTGGTGAGTGTGTGTGTGTGTGAGTGTCCGGGTTTATGTGTAGTTTGGTTTCTGGAACCATTTGTGTCCCTCCCTTCAACTCTTTTCCCTTATTCCCATCGTGGGTTCGAATCCCAGGTGATTAGACCTGCCCTAGGTCAATGGATCCAAGGTATCCATCCGTGGGCCTAACGGATTTCACCTCTTCCCCACTTTACTAGGAGTCAGGCTAATTCCAGCAACCCAGAGAACCTTTCGATACAGAGGCAGCTACAGGAGGGGACCACATAAATTAGTGCCCTGTAGTTACGTAACCGTTCCGACAGGCTCGATCGCAATCTATCCAGATGAGAACACGTTCTCATCCGACTAGACCTCACTGGAGTCGCTGTTTGTCTCAAATTTGGACCCTTTATTTATAGTTAGTATTTTTGGTGTATTAATTGATGTGTATTAATTTGTTATGACTTAGGTAGAGTGATTTGGGGGGAGAGAGGGAGGGGGGGGTTGGCGTGAGTAGTGTATTATACGAGATCGTGCTTGGGTTAGTATTCACCTTGTTGTGCTTGCGAGGGTTGAGCTTTGCTCTTTCGGCCCAGCTCTCAACTGTCAATCAATCAATCAATCAACTATTACTAACTTGTAACTAACAAAAAATTTTCCACACACACACACACGGGACCAAAGAGCCAGAGCTCAACCCCCGCAAGCACAACTAGGTGAGTACACACACACACACACACACACACACACACACACACACACACACACACACACACACACACACACACACACACACACACAGGAAGCAGCCCATAACAGCTGTTTAAATCCCAGGTACCTATTTACTGCTATGTAACAGGAACAACAGGGTGAAAGAAACTGCCTAGTTTAGTTTCTGCCATCACTGGAGGATCGAACACGGACGCTAGGATTACGAGTTGAGAGCGCTGTCTACTCAGCTGTCAGGCCCCGTAGTGCGTGTACTCGTCAAAAACATAATTTGGGAGAGGTTAGAGGAAAGGAATGATGCTTCCTGGGTTGGGGAGTTGGTGTGGGATTAGTCACTTGGTGGCCTTGGACCTGTGGGGGAGGGGGGCGAGGGGGTTGCCAGTTATGAATTTAATGATTGAATTTGTTAAGATAGGGTATTTATGTAAAAGACGCTGTGAATAGATAGTAACAAAAGTGTTCCTGACTGCTGTAAGGTAGTGAGTAACTGACTTGTATGTTAGAAAAATGAATGCTTACTAGAAAATTACCTTTTCTTTGAAAATATTTTTTTGCAAAATAAGTACAAGTTATTTTGTAAACAAAATATGATTATTTTCCTTTAATAAACACACATGAACACAAATGGTCCTCGGGAGTCAGAGAGATTGAGAATGAACAGCAAAATAGTAACAAAAAAATGAGACAATGATGGGATACTATTTAATTCAAACATAAACCTGTTAAGTATGTAAATTACAGTACCCTAAACACGCGTTCACGTACATATGTCAATCAATTTACATAAATAAACATTCACTAATATGTTCCTTTAACAATGGACACATAGATAATTACCATACACGTGTCAGTCCAATTGCAGGTACACATAGACACACATAGCTGCACTTGTCTGTCGCTCCTGACAATAGTAAACATGTAACAAAAAATGTGACAATGATGGGACACTATGTCATTCAAACGTACACACGCTAACATTATAAATTACAGTAACACTAAACACGCGTACATGTATATATGTCATTCAATTTACATAAAAAAACATTCACTAATATGTTCCTTTTACAATTAACACACAGATAATTACCGTACACATGTCAGTCCAATTGCAGGTACACATAAACACACATAGCTGCACTTGTCTGTCACTCCTGACAATAGTATACATAGGTATACACACAAAACAGTCCTTTATCAACTAATGTGTGTGTGTGTGTGTGTGTGTGTATTTATTCCTTGTATTTATTATTTGTGTCTGCAAATTCGAGTTATTAGCTCTTGGACCCCGCCTTTCTAACAAATGTATTTTGCCTCTTTTATATCAACTACATTTATTTCTCACTAACACACACACACACACAGTGGAAACAGGAGGCCAGACACAGGATACAGAATAGGAGATGAAGAACTTAATGAAACGGACTGAGAGAAAGATCTAGGAGTTGATATCACACCAAACCTGTCTCCTGAAGCCCACATAAAAAGAATAACGTCTGCGGCATATGCGAGACTGCCTAACATCAGAACAGCCTTCAGGAACCTGTGTAAGGAATCATTCAGAATCTTGTACACCACATATGTAAGACCAATCCTGGAGTATGCGGCCCCAGCATGGAGCCCGTATCTTGTCAAGCACAAGTTGAAGCAGGAAAAAGTCCAAAGGTATGCCACTAGACTAGTCCCAGAACTAAGAGGCATGAGTTACGAGGAAAGGCTGCGGGAAATGCACCTTACGGCACTGGAAGACAGAAGAGTAAGGGGAGACATGATCACAACCTACACAACCCTCAGAGGAATCGATCGGGTAAACAAGGATAAACTATTCAACACTGGTGGGACGCAAACAAGGGGACACAGGTGTTAACTGAGTACCCACATGAGCCACAGAGACGTTAGAAGTAACTTTTTCAGTGTCAGAGTAGTTAACGGATGGAATGCATTAAGCAGTGATGTGGTGGAGGCTGACTCCATACACAGTTTCAAATGTAGATATGATTGAGCCCAGTAGGCTCAGGAATCTGTACACCAGTTGATTGACAGTTGAGAGGTGGGACCAAAGAACCATAGCTCAACCCCCGCATGCACAAATAGGTGAGTACACACACACACACGCGCGAACTAGTAGCCAACTGTCTAAATGGAGAGAGTTTATTGGTTGTAATTCTTATGGTCCCCGTTCGAATCCCGGTTGACGCAAGAGGAAATCGGCAGATATTCTTTAACCTGATTCACCTGTTCATCTAGCACAAATGTATCTATCAATGTAGCCCTTTATTTATCTATTTATAATTGTCAATCCATCAATCTATCTTCCCATAAACCAACAATTTTTCATTATATACATCTATCTTACTATGTATCCGTCCATCTACTCGACTGTTTATCCATCCATCTACTCATCTGTCTTTTCATCCATCAACTCATCTATGGATCCGTCTATCCGTCAATGTATATATTTATCAATTAACGTATCCATCCATATATCTATCTATTACTATTTATATCTATCTCTCTATCTATTTGTATCCGTCGATCCTACTAACTCATTTTCCATTAATCTATCCATTTATCATTCTACTCATCTATCAATCTATTTATTCATCTACTTCTCTTTCCATCTATCCATCTACTCATCTATCTAACCATTAATCTATCTACATCCTCCCCACTCCGTCTCCTATCATTTTCCCAAACTCCCTCCTCCCGTACCGGCTCCTTCTTTTTTCCACCCTCCCGTAACCCTGCTCATCCTCCCTCCTTCTGCCCTTCCCATACCCGCCCCTATTCCATCCCGCCCTTCCCATCGTCTTAACTCTCGGGCCAGTTCTTTACCTTCGTTCTCACTCCTTCCGCCGTTTCTCACTCTCGCCCTCCTTACTGTCTTCCTTCCCTCCCTCCCTCCCGCTGCTAGTCCTTCCCTTCTTACCCTTCCCATAGTCCTCCCTCCCAGCACCAGTCCTTCCCATTGTCCTCTTACCTCCCCCAGTGCCTCCTTCACTCCCTCTTCATCCCTCTTTCACCTCACCTACACCTCTTCCCCTGTTCTCCCTCTTTATACCACCTCTAAATCTCCCGCCCCCCCACCGGCTTTGTACCTCTTCCCTCTCACAAAAATTAGGATCAATAGGACCAAAATTAAACTACTTTATGTGTTTAATTTAAGGAAATCATTTTTTCTGATTACGAAAAAGTCTTCAACCATCTCCAGTAATAATTCACAATTAACCTTAATTGAATCAACAGGGAGAGAGGGGGGGAGGGGTGAAAATAAATAATAATTATTCCAAAATACTTAATACTTTAACTAATGTCTACACCTACCATCCTATGTCCGTTCCCTACCTCAGACCATTTCCCCCTCTAATTTGGTAAAAATAAGCCTTAATAATATAGTACTAAATATATTGAAAAAATCTGTGGATAGCTACAGCCTCCAGCATATATATATATATATATATATATATATATATATATATATATATATATATATATATATATATATATATATATATATATATATATATATATATATATATATATATAAGCCCATAAGCAATCCAGTTGGGATCGCCCCATTGCCGACAAAGTAGCTCCAACATTACTGTAGGCTGTGACAACACCACATGCTACTGCCCGACTTAGAGCTGTAGCAGCTCCCCATGCCCGGGACTTGCTATTAGCAACCCCCAATATCAGCTACTAGCACTCGTCTCACCACAGGCCCTCTGAATGGCTGTGGCTCTCCGCCTCACTGCCCGAATCCACACCGAATACAGGGGTTTTGGTGGCGAGGCAGTGGCCGACAGGTACGGACGACATGGCCTTCTCTGCCAAAGGACAGGAGGATGGCATGCAAGACACAGCGATGTTAACGACATTATAAAGAGAAGCCTTATCACGGAAGGTTGTCCAGCAGAGAGAGAGTCCCGTTCCCTATTGCCCCGCAACTCTGATGAGCCTGTTGGTCGCCCAGATGGGATCACGGTGAACCCCTGGAAGAATAGTAGACAGTTGGTGTGGGACTACACTTGCGTTTCAACTTTAGTCAACACCTATGTTAACTTCAGTGCTGTTCAGGCAGGAGGTGCTGCCAATCACTGGGAAGCAGCCAAGTCACATAAAAACGGAGACCTTGATCACTACTACAATTTTGTCCCCATTGCCTCAGAGACACTTGGTGCCTGGGGTAAAAGTGCTGCAAGTTTTTTGAAGGAGCTGGGGTCCAAGCTAATTGAAACAACTAGAGACCCTACAGCCGTCAGTTTTCTCTTTCAGCGCCTTAGTGTGGAGATCCAGAGTGGAATTGCTCACAGCATCCATGCTTCCTGCCCGCAATCCGAGGAGCTGGATGAGCTGGGGAGTTGTAATATAAATATTATGATTAAATTGTATTTATTTTTTCGTTTCGTTGCCTTATTTATCATTAATTTTTAAATTTTCGGTATAAAAATTTATTTTTGTGTCTATGTCTGTCTGTCTGTGTGTTTGTTTGAGTGTCCCTGTGAGTGTTTGTCCGGTTATACCTGTGGGTCCACGAGGCCATCTGTGTCCCCTCAGATGGTCTCCCTTATCACAGTTTTTGTCTATAGATGTGTGTCTGTGTGAGTGTTCGGGTGAGTGTGTGTCCGGTTATACCTGTGAGTCCACGAGGCCATCTGTGTCCCCTCAGATGGTCTCCCTTATCACACTTTTTGTCTATAGATGTGTGTCTGTGTGAGTGTTCGGGTGAGTGTGTGTCCGGTTATACCTATGAGTCCACGAGGCCATCTGTGTCCCCTCAGATGGTCTTCTTTATCACAGTTTGTGTCTATGGATGCAGGCGATGAGTCACAATAACGCGGCTAAAGTATGTTGACCAGACCACACACTAGAAGTTGAAGGAACGACGACGTTTCGGTAAGTCCTTGACCATTCTCAAGTCGACTGAGAATGTGTCTATGGATGTGTGTCTGGGTGAGTGTCCCTGTGAGTGTCCGGGTGAGTGTGTGTGTTCGGTTATACCTGTGGGTCCACGAGGCAATCTGTGTTCCCTCAGATGGTCTTCCTTATCACAGTTTGTGTCTATGGATGTGTGTCTGAGTGAGTGTCCTGGTGAGTGTGTGTGTGTGTGAGTGTCCGGGTTTATGTGTAGTTTGGTTTCTGGAACCATTTGTCCCTCCCTTCAACTCTTTTCCCTTATTCCCACCGTGGGTTCGAATCCCAGGTGATTAGACCTGCCCTAGGTCAATGGATCCAAGGTATCCAACCGTGGGCCTAACGGATTTCACCTCTTCCCCACTTTACTAGGAGTCAGGCTAATTCCAGCAACCCAGAGATCCTTTCGATACAGAGGCAGCTACAGGAGGGGACCACATAAATTAGTGCCCTGTAGTTACGTAACCGTTCCGACAGGCTCGATCGCAATCTATCCAGATGAGAACACGTTCTCATCCGACTAGACCTCGCTGGAGTCGCTGTTTGTCTCAAATTTGGACCCTTTATTTATAGTTAGTATTTTTGGTGTATTAATTGATGTGTATTAATTTGTTAATGACTTAGGTAGAGTGATTTGGGGGGAGAGAGGGAGGGGGGGGGGTTGGCGTGAGTAGTGTATTATACGAGATCGTGCTTGGGTTAGTATTCACCTTGTTGTGCTTGCGAGGGTTGAGCTTTGCTCTTTCGGCCCAGCTCTCAACTGTCAATCAATCAATCAATCAACTATTACTAACTTGTAACTAACAAAAAATTTTCCACACACACACACACGGGACCAAAGAGCCAGAGCTCAACCCCCACAAGCACAACTAGGTGAGTACACACACACACACACACACACACACACACACACACACACACACACACACACACACAGGAAGCAGCCCATAACAGCTGTTTAAATCCCAGGTACCTATTTACTGCTATGTAACAGGAACAACAGGGTGAAAGAAACTGCCTAGTTTAGTTTCTGCCATCACTGGAGGATCGAACACGGACGCTAGGATTACGAGTTGAGAGCGCTGTCTACTCAGCTGTCAGGCCCCGTAGTGCGTGTACTCGTCAAAAACATAATTTGGGAGAGGTTAGGGGAAAGGAATGATGCTTCCTGGGTTGGGGAGTTGGTGTGGGGTTAGTCACTTGGTGGCCTTGGACCTGTGGGGGAGGGGGGCGAGGGGGTTGCCAGTTATGAATTTAATGATTGAATTTGTTAAGATAGGGTATTTATGTAAAAGACGCTGTGAATAGATAGTAACAAAAGTGTTCCTGACTGCTGTAAGGTAGTGAGTAACTGACTTGTATGTTAGAAAAATGAATGCTTACTAGAAAATTATCTTTTCTTTGAAAATATTTTTTTGCAAAATAAGTACAAGTTATTTTGTAAACAAAATATGATTATTTTCCTTTAATAAACACACATGAACACAAATGGTCCTCGGGAGTCAGAGAGATTGAGAATGAACAGCAAAATAGTAACAAAAAAATGAGACAATGATGGGATACTATTTAATTCAAACATAAACCTGTTAAGTATGTAAATTACAGTACCCTAAACACGCGTTCACGTACATATGTCAATCAATTTACATAAATAAACATTCACTAATATGTTCCTTTAACAATGGACACATAGATAATTACCATACACGTGTCAGTCCAATTGCAGGTACACATAGACACACATAGCTGCACTTGTCTGTCGCTCCTGACAATAGTAAACATGTAACAAAAAATGTGACAATGATGGGACACTATGTCATTCAAACGTACACACGCTAACATTATAAATTACAGTAACACTAAACACGCGTACATGTATATATGTCATTCAATTTACATAAAAAAACATTCACTAATATGTTCCTTTTACAATTAACACACAGATAATTACCGTACACATGTCAGTCCAATTGCAGGTACACATAAACACACATAGCTGCACTTGTCTGTCACTCCTGACAATAGTATACATAGGTATACACACAAAACAGTCCTTTATCAACTAATGTGTGTGTGTGTGTGTGTGTGTGTGTGTGTATTTATTCCTTGTATTTATTATTTGTGTCTGCAAATTCGAGTTATTAGCTCTTGGACCCCGCCTTTCTAACAAATGTATTTTGCCTCTTTTATATCAACTACATTTATTTCTCACTAACACACACACACACACAGTGGAAACAGGAGGCCAGACACAGGATACAGAATAGGAGATGAAGAACTTAATGAAACGGACTGAGAGAAAGATCTAGGAGTTGATATCACACCAAACCTGTCTCCTGAAGCCCACATAAAAAGAATAACGTCTGCGGCATATGCGAGACTGCCTAACATCAGAACAGCCTTCAGGAACCTGTGTAAGGAATCATTCAGAATCTTGTACACCACATATGTAAGACCAATCCTGGAGTATGCGGCCCCAGCATGGAGCCCGTATCTTGTCAAGCACAAGATGAAGCAGGAAAAAGTCCAAAGGTATGCCACTAGACTAGTCCCAGAACTAAGAGGCATGAGTTACGAGGAAAGGCTGCGGGAAATGCACCTTACGGCACTGGAAGACAGAAGAGTAAGGGGAGACATGATCACAACCTACACAACCCTCAGAGGAATCGATCGGGTAAACAAGGATAAACTATTCAACACTGGTGGGACGCAAACAAGGGGACACAGGTGTTAACTGAGTACCCACATGAGCCACAGAGACGTTAGAAGTAACTTTTTCAGTGTCAGAGTAGTTAACGGATGGAATGCATTAAGCAGTGATGTGGTGGAGGCTGACTCCATACACAGTTTCAAATGTAGATATGATTGAGCCCAGTAGGCTCAGGAATCTGTACACCAGTTGATTGACAGTTGAGAGGTGGGACCAAAGAACCATAGCTCAACCCCCGCATGCACAAATAGGTGAGTACACACACACACGCGCGCGAACTAGTAGCCAACTGTCTAAATGGAGAGAGTTTATTGGTTGTAATTCTTATGGTCCCCGTTCGAATCCCGGTTGACGCAAGAGGAAATCGGCAGATATTCTTTAACCTGATTCACCTGTTCATCTAGCACAAATGTATCTATCAATGTAGCCCTTTATTTATCTATTTATAATTGTCAATCCATCAATCTATCTTCCCATAAACCAACAATTTTTCATTATATACATCTATCTTACTATGTATCCGTCCATCTACTCGACTGTTTATCCATCCATCTACTCATCTGTCTTTTCATCCATCAACTCATCTATGGATCCGTCTATCCGTCAATGTATATATTTATCAATCAACGTATCCATCCATATATCTATCTATTACTATTTATATCTATCTCTCTATCTATTTGTATCCGTCGATCCTACTAACTCATTTTCCATTAATCTATCCATTTATCATTCTACTCATCTATCAATCTATTTATTCATCTACTTCTCTTTCCATCTATCCATCTACTCATCTATCTAACCATTAATCTATCTACATCCTCCCCACTCCGTCTCCTATCATTTTCCCAAACTCCCTCCTCCCGTACCGGCTCCTTCTTTTTTCCACCCTCCCGTAACCCTGCTCATCCTCCCTCCTTCTGCCCTTCCCATACCCGCCCCTATTCCATCCCGCCCTTCCCATCGTCTTAACTCTCGGGCCAGTTCTTTACCTTCGTTCTCACTCCTTCCGCCGTTTCTCACTCTCGCCCTCCTTACTGTCTTCCTTCCCTCCCTCCCTCCCGCTGCTAGTCCTTCCCTTCTTACCCTTCCCATAGTCCTCCCTCCCAGCACCAGTCCTTCCCATTGTCCTCTTACCTCCCCCAGGGCCTCCTTCACTCCCTCTTCATCCCTCTTTCACCTCACCTACACCTCTTCCCCTGTTCTCCCTCTTTATACCACCTCTAAATCTCCCGCCCCCCCACCGGCTTTGTACCTCTTCCCTCTCACAAAAATTAGGATCAATAGGACCAAAATTAAACTACTTTATGTGTTTAATTTAAGGAAATCATTTTTTCTGATTACGAAAAAGTCTTCAACCATCTCCAGTAATAATTCACAATTAACCTTAATTGAATCAACAGGGAGAGAGGGGGGAGGGGTGAGAATAAATAATAATTATTCCAAAATACTTAATACTTTAACTAATGTCTACACCTACCATCCTATGTCCGTTCCCTACCTCAGACCATTTCCCCTCTAATTTGGTAAAAATAAGCCTTAATAATATAGTACTAAATATATTGAAAAAATCTGTGGATAGCTACAGCCTCCAGCATATATATATATATATATATATATATATATATATATATATATATATATATATATATATATATATATATATATATATATATATATATATATATATATATATATATATATATATATATATAAGCCCATAAGCAATCCAGTTGGGATCGCCCCATTGCCGACAAAGTAGCTCCAACATTACTGTAGGCTGTGACAACACCACATGCTACTGCCCGACTTAGAGCTGTAGCAGCTCCCCATGCCCGGGACTTGCTATTAGCAACCCCCAATATCAGCTACTAGCACTCGTCTCACCACAGGCCCTCTGAATGGCTGTGGCTCTCCGCCTCACTGCCCGAATCCACACCGAATACAGGGGTTTTGGTGGCGAGGCAGTGGCCGACAGGTACGGACGACATGGCCTTCTCTGCCAAAGGACAGGAGGATGGCATGCAAGACACAGCGATGTTAACGACATTATAAAGAGAAGCCTTATCACGGAAGGTTGTCCAGCAGAGAGAGAGTCCCGTTCCCTATTGCCCCGCAACTCTGATGAGCCTGTTGGTCGCCCAGATGGGATCACGGTGAACCCCTGGAAGAATAGTAGACAGTTGGTGTGGGACTACACTTGCGTTTCAACTTTAGTCAACACCTATGTTAACTTCAGTGCTGTTCAGGCAGGAGGTGCTGCCAATCACTGGGAAGCAGCCAAGTCACATAAAAACGGAGACCTTGATCACTACTACAATTTTGTCCCCATTGCCTCAGAGACACTTGGTGCCTGGGGTAAAAGTGCTGCAAGTTTTTTGAAGGAGCTGGGGTCCAAGCTAATTGAAACAACTAGAGACCCTACAGCCGTCAGTTTTCTCTTTCAGCGCCTTAGTGTGGAGATCCAGAGTGGAATTGCTCACAGCATCCATGCTTCCTGCCCGCAATCCGAGGAGCTGGATGAGCTGGGGAGTTGTAATATAAATATTATGATTAAATTGTATTTATTTTTTCGTTTCGTTGCCTTATTTATCATTAATTTTTAAATTTTCGGTATAAAATTTTATTTTTGTGTCTATGGATGTCTGTCTGTGTGTTTGTTTGAGTGTCCCTGTGAGTGTTTGTCCGGTTATACCTGTGGGTCCTCGAGGCCATCTGTGTCCCCTCAGATGGTCTCCCTTATCACAGTTTTTGTCTATAGATGTGTGTCTGTGTGAGTGTTCGGGTGAGTGTGTGTCCGGTTATGCCTGTGAGTCCACGAGGCCATCTGTGTCCCCTCAGATGGTCTCCCTTATCACACTTTTTGTCTATAGATGTGTGTCTGTGTGAGTGTTCGGGTGAGTGTGTGTCCGGTTATACCTATGAGTCCACGAGGCCATCTGTGTCCCCTCAGATGGTCTTCTTTATCACAGTTTGTGTCTATGGATGCAGGCGATGAGTCACAATAACGCGGCTAAAGTATGTTGACCAGACCACACACTAGAAGTTGAAGGAACGACGACGTTTCGGTAAGTCCTTGACCATTCTCAAGTCGACTGAGAATGTGTCTATGGATGTGTGTCTGGGTGAGTGTCCCTGTGAGTGTCCGGGTGAGTGTGTGTGTTCGGTTATACCTGTGGGTCCACGAGGCAATCTGTGTTCCCTCAGATGGTCTTCCTTATCACAGTTTGTGTCTATGGATGTGTGTCTGAGTGAGTGTCCTGGTGAGTGTGTGTGTGTGTGAGTGTCCGGGTTTATGTGTAGTTTGGTTTCTGGAACCATTTGTCCCTCCCTTCAACTCTTTTCCCTTATTCCCACCGTGGGTTCGAATCCCAGGTGATTAGACCTGCCCTAGGTCAATGGATCCAAGGTATCCATCCGTGGGCCTAACGGATTTCACCTCTTCCCCACTTTACTAGGAGTCAGGCTAATTCCAGCAACCCAGAGAACCTTTCGATACAGAGGCAGCTACAGGAGGGGACCACATAAATTAGTGCCCTGTAGTTACGTAACCGTTCCGACAGGCTCGATCGCAATCTATCCAGATGAGAACACGTTCTCATCCGACTAGACCTCGCTGGAGTCGCTGTTTGTCTCAAATTTGGACCCTTTATTTATAGTTAGTATTTTTGGTGTATTAATTGATGTGTATTAATTTGTTAATGACTTAGGTAGAGTGATTTGGGGGGAGAGAGGGAGGGGGGGGGGGTTGGCGTGAGTAGTGTATTATACGAGATCGTGCTTGGGTTAGTATTCACCTTGTTGTGCTTGCGAGGGTTGAGCTTTGCTCTTTCGGCCCAGCTCTCAACTGTCAATCAATCAATCAATCAACTATTACTAACTTGTAACTAACAAAAAATTTTCCACACACACACACACGGGACCAAAGAGCCAGAGCTCAACCCCCGCAAGCACAACTAGGTGAGTACACACACACACACACACACACACACACACACACACACACACACACACACACACACACACACACACACACACACACACACACACACACACACACACACACACACACACACACACACACACACACAAGGAAGCAGCCCATAACAGCTGTTTAAATCCCAGGTACCTATTTACTGCTATGTAACAGGAACAACAGGGTGAAAGAAACTGCCTAGTTTAGTTTCTGCCATCACTGGAGGATCGAACACGGACGCTAGGATTACGAGTTGAGAGCGCTGTCTACTCAGCTGTCAGGCCCCGTAGTGCGTGTACTCGTCAAAAACATAATTTGGGAGAGGTTAGGGGAAAGGAATGATGCTTCCTGGGTTGGGGAGTTGGTGTGGGGTTAGTCACTTGGTGGCCTTGGACCTGTGGGGGAGGGGGGCAAGGGGGTTGCCAGTTATGAATTTAATGATTGAATTTGTTAAGATAGGGTATTTATGTAAAAGATGCTGTGAATAGATAGTAACAAAAGTGTTCCTGACTGCTGTAAGGTAGTGAGTAACTGACTTGTATGTTAGAAAAATGAATGCTTACTAGAAAATTACCTTTTCTTTGAAAATATTTTTTTGCAAAATAAGTACAAGTTATTTTGTAAACAAAATATGATTATTTTCCTTTAATAAACACACATGAACACAAATGGTCCTCGGGAGTCAGAGAGATTGAGAATGAACAGCAAAATAGTAACAAAAAAATGAGACAATGATGGGATACTATTTAATTCAAACATAAACCTGTTAAGTATGTAAATTACAGTACCCTAAACACGCGTTCACGTACATATGTCAATCAATTTACATAAATAAACATTCACTAATATGTTCCTTTAACAATGGACACATAGATAATTACCATACACGTGTCAGTCCAATTGCAGGTACACATAGACACACATAGCTGCACTTGTCTGTCGCTCCTGACAATAGTAAACATGTAACAAAAAATGTGACAATGATGGGACACTATGTCATTCAAACGTACACGCGTACATGTATATATGTCATTCAATTTACATAAAAAAACATTCACTAATATGTTCCTTTTACAATTAACACACAGATAATTACCGTACACATGTCAGTCCAATTGCAGGTACACATAAACACACATAGCTGCACTTGTCTGTCACTCCTGACAATAGTATACATAGGTATACACACAAAACAGTCCTTTATCAACTAATGTGTGTGTGTGTGTGTGTGTGTGTGTGTGTGTGTGTGTGTGTATTTATTCCTTGTATTTATTATTTGTGTCTGCAAATTCGAGTTATTAGCTCTTGGACCCCGCCTTTCTAACAAATGTATTTTGCCTCTTTTATATCAACTACATTTATTTCTCACTAACACACACACACACACAGTGGAAACAGGAGGCCAGACACAGGATACAGAATAGGAGATGAAGAACTTAATGAAACGGAATGAGAGAAAGATCTAGGAGTTGATATCACACCAAACCTGTCTCCTGAAGCCCACATAAAAAGAATAACGTCTGCGGCATATGCGAGACTGCCTAACATCAGAACAGCCTTCAGGAACCTGTGTAAGGAATCATTCAGAATCTTGTACACCACATATGTAAGACCAATCCTGGAGTATGCGGCCCCAGCATGGAGCCCGTATCTTGTCAAGCACAAGATGAAGCAGGAAAAAGTCCAAAGGTATGCCACTAGACTAGTCCCAGAACTAAGAGGCATGAGTTACGAGGAAAGGCTGCGGGAAATGCACCTTACGGCACTGGAAGACAGAAGAGTAAGGGGAGACATGATCACAACCTACACAACCCTCAGAGGAATCGATCGGGTAAACAAGGATAAACTATTCAACACTGGTGGGACGCAAACAAGGGGACACAGGTGTTAACTGAGTACCCACATGAGCCACAGAGACGTTAGAAGTAACTTTTTCAGTGTCAGAGTAGTTAACGGATGGAATGCATTAAGCAGTGATGTGGTGGAGGCTGACTCCATACACAGTTTCAAATGTAGATATGATTGAGCCCAGTAGGCTCAGGAATCTGTACACCAGTTGATTGACAGTTGAGAGGTGGGACCAAAGAACCATAGCTCAACCCCCGCATGCACAAATAGGTGAGTACACACACACACACGCGCGAACTAGTAGCCAACTGTCTAAATGGAGAGAGTTTATTGGTTGTAATTCTTATGGTCCCCGTTCGAATCCCGGTTGACGCAAGAGGAAATCGGCAGATATTCTTTAACCTGATTCACCTGTTCATCTAGCACAAATGTATCTATCAATGTAGCCCTTTATTTATCTATTTATAATTGTCAATCCATCAATCTATCTTCCCATAAACCAACAATTTTTCATTATATACATCTATCTTACTATGTATCCGTCCATCTACTCGACTGTTTATCCATCCATCTACTCATCTGTCTTTTCATCCATCAACTCATCTATGGATCCGTCTATCCGTCAATGTATATATTTATCAATCAACGTATCCATCCATATATCTATCTATTACTATTTATATCTATCTCTCTATCTATTTGTATCCGTCGATCCTACTAACTCATTTTCCATTAATCTATCCATTTATCATTCTACTCATCTATCAATCTATTTATTCATCTACTTCTCTTTCCATCTATCCATCTACTCATCTATCTAACCATTAATCTATCTACATCCTCCCCACTCCGTCTCCTATCATTTTCCCAAACTCCCTCCTCCCGTACCGGCTCCTTCTTTTTTCCACCCTCCCGTAACCCTGCTCATCCTCCCTCCTTCTGCCCTTCCCATACCCGCCCCTATTCCATCCCGCCCTTCCCATCGTCTTAACTCTCGGGGCAGTTCTTTACCTTCGTTCTCACTCCTTCCGCCGTTTCTCGCTCTCGCCCTCCTTACTGTCTTCCTTCCCTCCCTCCCTCCCGCTGCTAGTCCTTCCCTTCTTACCCTTCCCATAGTCCTCCCTCCCAGCACCAGTCCTTCCCATTGTCCTCTTACCTCCCCCAGTGCCTCCTTCACTCCCTCTTCATCCCTCTTTCACCTCACCTACACCTCTTCCCCTGTTCTCCCTCTTTATACCACCTCTAAATCTCCCGCCCCCCCACCGGCTTTGTACCTCTTCCCTCTCACAAAAATTAGGATCAATAGGACCAAAATTAAACTACTTTATGTGTTTAATTTAAGGAAATCATTTTTTCTGATTACGAAAAAGTCTTCAACCATCTCCAGTAATAATTCACAATTAACCTTAAATGAATCAACAGGGAGAGAGGGGGGGAGGGGTGAGAATAAATAATAATTATTCCAAAATACTTAATACTTTATTTAATGTCTACACCTACCATCCTATGTCCGTTCCCTACCTCAGACCATTTCCCCTCTAATTTGGTAAAAATAAGCCTTAATAATATAGTACTAAATATATTGAAAAAAATCTGTGGATAGCTACAGCCTCCAGCATATATATATATATATATATATATATATATATATATATATATATATATATATATATATATATATATATATATATATATATATATATATATATATTAGTATATTTTGGTAGCAGTCTTTCCTGTAGACATATTTTATTAAATATGACCGAAAAAGTAAGATTAATAATTCTAACACGAATTTTCTCAATCTTTCGTACATTATGCTTCACTGTTGGAGGTAAATCAAAAATCACTTCTCCAAAATTCATTTTTATTTCTAGTCTGACGCGACACGGGCGCGTTTCGTAAAACTTATTACATTTTCAAAGACTTCACAAATACACAACTGATTAGAACTTGCGTTTCCCTGATTTTATATCTACATTTGAGTGAGGTGGGAAGGGTGATGTGGCATTACATTTGAGTGAGGTGGGAAGGATGATGTGGCATTAGAGGATATTAATAGGGTATTAAAAGTATCAACACAAGACAGAACACGAAACAATGGATATTGAATAGAAGTGTTTGTAGAAAGCCTATTGGTCCATATTTCTTGATGCTTCTATATTGGAGCGGAGTCTTGAGGTGGGTAGAATATAGTTGTGCAATAATTGGCTGTTGATTGCTGGTGTTGACTTCTTGATGTGTAGTGCCTCGCAAACGTCAAGCCGCCTGCTATCGCTGTATCTATCGATGATTTCTGTGTTGTTTACTAGGATTTCTCTGGCGATGGTTTGGTTATGGGAAGAGATTATATGTTCCTTAATGGAGCCCTGTTGTTTATGCATCGTTAAACGCCTAGAAAGAGATGTTGTTGTCTTGCCTATATACTGGGTTTTTTGGAGCTTACAGTCCCCAAGTGGGCATTTGAAGGCATAGACGACGTTAGTCTCTTTTAAAGCGTTCTGTTTCGTGTCTGGAGAGTTTCTCATGAGTAGGCTGGCCGTTTTTCTGGTTTTATAGTAAATCGTCAGTTGTATCCTCTGATTTTTGTCTGTAGGGATAACGTTTCTATTAACAATATCTTTCAGGACCCTTTCCTCTGTTTTATGAGCTGTGGAAAAGAAGTTCCTGTAAAATAGTCTAATAGGGGGTATAGGTGTTGTGTTAGTTGTCTCTTCGGAGGTTGCATGGCTTTTCACTTTCCTTCTTATGATGTCTTCGATGAAACCATTGGAGAAGCCGTTATTGACTAGAACCTGCATTACCCTACAGAGTTCTTCGTCGACTTGCTTCCATTCTGAGCTGTGGCTGAGAGCACGGTCGACGTATGCGTTAACAACACTCCTCTTGTACCTGTCAGGGCAGTCGCTGTTGGCATTTAGGCACATTCCTATGTTTGTTTCCTTTGTGTAGACTACAGTGTGGAAACCTCCGCCCTTTTCCATGACTGTTACATCTAGAAAAGGCAGCTTCCCATCCTTTTCCGTCTCGTAAGTGAAACGCAGCACGGAACTCTGCTCAAATGCCTCCTTCAGCTCCTGCAGATGTCTGACATCAGGTACCTGTGTAAAAATGTCGTCAACATACCTGCAGTATATGGCCGGTTTCAAGTTCATGTCGACTAAGACTTTTTGCTCGATGGTACCCATGTAGAAGTTTGCAAACAGGACACCTAGGGGAGAACCCATAGCGACCCCATCTACTTGCTTATACATATGCCCATCCGGGCTCAAGAAGGGTGCCTCTTTAGTACAAGCTTGGAGTAGTTTCCTCAGAATACTTTCTGGCATGTCAAGAGGAGTACAGGCTGGATCACGATACACTCTGTCGGCTATCATTCCGATTGTCTCGTCCACAGGTACGTTGGTAAACAGCGATTCTACGTCCAACGAGGCTCTTATCCCTGTGGCCCGTGCGCCCCGCAGTAAGTCCACAAATTCCTTTGTGGACTTAAGACGAATATCTGGCGAAAATGAACATCATACTCTCTGACCAAACTAAGTTCCAAAGGGTAACGAAGGACACTACAGCCGAAGTAAAAGCAAAGGTCAACAAACTGATCGAAACTGTGAACGCCAAGAAATCCGGACTCCACCTGCCAAAGATCATTGGGGAATATAAACCTGGATATGCGTATGGAAATGTCAAGACGCACAAGCCTGGAAACCCACTTCGGCCAATCATTAGCCAGATACCCACACCCACGTACAGATTGGCAAAGCGACTCAACGGCCTGCTGACTCCTTATGTTCCTTGCGCCTTCAGCCTGAAGTCTCCAAAGGAATTTGTGGACTTACTGCGGGGCGCACGGGCCACAGGGATAAGAGCCTCGTTGGACGTAGAATCGCTGTTTACCAACGTACCTGTGGACGAGACAATCGGAATGATAGCCGACAGAGTGTATCGTGATCCAGCCTGTACTCCTCTTGACATGCCAGAAAGTATTCTGAGGAAACTACTCCAAGCTTGTACTAAAGAGGCACCCTTCTTGAGCCCGGATGGGCATATGTATAAGCAAGTAGATGGGGTCGCTATGGGTTCTCCCCTAGGTGTCCTGTTTGCAAACTTCTACATGGGTACCATCGAGCAAAAAGTCTTAGTCGACATGAACTTGAAACCGGCCATATACTGCAGGTATGTTGACGACATTTTTACACAGGTACCTGATGTCAGACATCTGCAGGAGCTGAAGGAGGCATTTGAGCAGAGTTCCGTGCTGCGTTTCACTTACGAGACGGAAAAGGATGGGAAGCTGCCTTTTCTAGATGTAACAGTCATGGAAAAGGGCGGAGGTTTCCACACTGCAGTCTACACAAAGGAAACAAACATAGGAATGTGCCTAAATGCCAACAGCGACTGCCCTGACAGGTACAAGAGGAGTGTTGTTAACGCATACGTCGACCGTGCTCTCAGCCACAGCTCAGAATGGAAGCAAGTCGACGAAGAACTCTGTAGGGTAAGGCAGGTTCTAGTCAATAACGGCTTCTCCAATGGTTTCATCGAAGACATCATAAGAAGGAAAGTGAAAAGCCATGCAACCTCCGAAGAGACAACTAACACAACACCTATACCCCCTATTAGACTATTTTACAGGAACTTCTTTTCCACAGCTCATAAAACAGAGGAAAGGGTCCTGAAAGATATTGTTAATAGAAACGTTATCCCTACAGACAAAAATCAGAGGATACAACTGACGATTTACTATAAAACCAGAAAAACGGCCAGCCTACTCATGAGAAACTCTCCAGACACGAAACAGAACGCTTTAAAAGAGACTAACGTCGTCTATGCCTTCAAATGCCCACTTGGGGACTGTAAGCTCAAAAAAACCCAGTATATAGGCAAGACAACAACATCTCTTTCTAGGCGTTTAACGATGCATAAACAACAGGGCTCCATTAAGGAACATATAATCTCTTCCCATAACCAAACCATCGCCAGAGAAATCCTAGTAAACAACACAGAAATCATCGATAGATACAGCGATAGCAGGCGGCTTGACGTTTGCGAGGCACTACACATCAAGAAGTCAACACCAGCAATCAACAGCCAATTATTGCACAACTATATTCTACCCACCTCAAGACTCCGCTCCAATATAGAAGCATCAAGAAATATGGACCAATAGGCTTTCTACAAACACTTCTATTCAATATCCATTGTTTCGTGTTCTGTCTTGTGTTGATACTTTTAATACCCTATTAATATCCTCTAATGCCACATCATCCTTCCCACCTCACTCAAATGTAATGCCACATCACCCTTCCCACCTCACTCAAATGTAGATATAAAATCAGGGAAACGCAAGTTCTAATCAGTTGTGTATTTGTGAAGTCTTTGAAAATGTAATAAGTTTTACGAAACGCGCCCGTGTCGCGTCAGACTAGAAATAAAAATGAATTTTGGAGAAGTGATTTTTGATTTACCTCCAACAGTGAAGCATAATGTACGAAAGATTGAGAAAATTCGTGTTAGAATTATTAATCTTACTTTTTCGGTCATATTTAATAAAATATATATATATATATATATATGAATGAAAACTCACACCCCAGAAGTGACTCGAACCCATACTCCCAGAAGCAACGCAACTGGTAACTACAGGGCGCCTTAATCCGCTTGACCATCACGGCCGTCAAAAGGAAGTGATAGCCGAGGCTATTTGAGCCACTTCCCCGACGGCAACTCGGATGGTAATCTTGGGCATAGCATTTCACCAAATCACCTCATTCTTTGGGGCACACGTGAGGAACACAAATGCGAACAAGCCTGAATGGTCCCCAGGACTATATGCGAATGAATGTAGTTACCAGTTGCGTTGCTTCTGGGAGTATGGGTTCGAGTCACTTCTGGGGTGTGAGTTTTCATTCGCATATAGTCCTGGGGACCATTCAGGCTTGTTCGCATTTGTGTTCCTCACGTGTGCCCCAAAGAATGAGGTGATTTGGTGAAATGCTATGCCCAAGATTACCATCCGAGTTGCCGTCGGGGAAGTGGCTCAAATAGCCTCGGCTATCACTTCCTTTTGACGGCCGTGATGGTCAAGCGGATTAAGGCGCCCTGTAGTTACCAGTTGCGTTGCTTCTGGGAGTATGGGTTCGAGTCACTTCTGGGGTGTGAGTTTTCATTCGCATATAGTCCTGGGGACCATTCAGGCTTGTTCGCATTTGTGTTCCTCACGTGTGCCCCAAAGAATGAGGTGATTTGGTGAAATGCTATGCCCAAGATTACCATCCGAGTTGCCGTCGGGGAAGTGGCTCAAATAGCCTCGGCTATCACTTCCTTTTGACGGCCGTGATGGTCAAGCGGATTAAGGCGCCCTGTAGTTACCAGTTGCGTTGCTTCTGGGAGTATGGGTTCGAGTCACTTCTGGGGTGTGAGTTTTCATTCGCATATAGTCCTGGGGACCATTCAGGCTTGTTCGCATATATATATATATATATATATATATATATATATATATATATATATATATATATATATATATATATATATATATATATATATATATATATATATATATATATATATATATATAAGCCCATAAGCAATCCAGTTGGGATCGCCCCATTGCCGACAAAGTAGCTCCAACATTACTGTAGGCTGTGACAACACCACATGCTACTGCCCGACTTAGAGCTGTAGCAGCTCCCCATGCCCGGGACTTGCTATTAGCAACCCCCAATATCAGCTACTAGCACTCGTCTCACCACAGGCCCTCTGAATGGCTGTGGCTCTCCGCCTCACTGCCCGAATCCACACCGAATACAGGGGTTTTGGTGGCGAGGCAGTGGCCGACATTTACGGACGACATGGCCTTCTCTGCCAAAGGACAGGAGGATGGCATGCAAGACACAGCGATGTTAACGACATTATAAAGAGAAGCCTTATCACGGAAGGTTGTCCAGCAGAGAGAGAGTCCCGTTCCCTATTGCCCCGCAACTCTGATGAGCCTGTTGGTCGCCCAGATGGGATCACGGTGAACCCCTGGAAGAATAGTAGACAGTTGGTGTGGGACTACACTTGCGTTTCAACTTTAGTCAACACCTATGTTAACTTCAGTGCTGTTCAGGCAGGAGGTGCTGCCAATCACTGGGAAGCAGCCAAGTCACATAAAAACGGAGACCTTGATCACTACTACAATTTTGTCCCCATTGCCTCAGAGACACTTGGTGCCTGGGGTAAAAGTGCTGCAAGTTTTTTGAAGGAGCTGGGGTCCAAGCTAATTGAAACAACTAGAGACCCTACAGCCGTCAGTTTTCTCTTTCAGCGCCTTAGTGTGGAGATCCAGAGTGGAATTGCTCACAGCATCCATGCTTCCTGCCCGCAATCCGAGGAGCTGGATGAGCTGGGGAGTTGTAATATAAATATTATGATTAAATTGTATTTATTTTTTCGTTTCGTTGCCTTATTTATCATTAATTTTTAAATTTTCGGTATAAAAATTTATTTTTGTGTCTATGGATATCTGTCTGTGTGTTTGTTTGAGTGTCCCTGTGAGTGTTTGTCCGGTTATACCTGTGGGTCCACGAGGCCATCTGTGTCCCCTCAGATGGTCTCCCTTATCACAGTTTTTGTCTATAGATGTGTGTCTGTGTGAGTGTTCGGGTGAGTGTGTGTCCGGTTATGCCTGTGAGTCCACGAGGCCATCTGTGTCCCCTCAGATGGTCTCCCTTATCACACTTTTTGTCTATAGATGTGTGTCTGTGTGAGTGTTCGGGTGAGTGTGTGTCCGGTTATACCTATGAGTCCACGAGGCCATCTGTGTCCCCTCAGATGGTCTTCTTTATCACAGTTTGTGTCTATGGATGCAGGCGATGAGTCACAATAACGCGGCTAAAGTATGTTGACCAGACCACACACTAGAAGTTGAAGGAACGACGACGTTTCGGTAAGTCCTTGACCATTCTCAAGTCGACTGAGAATGTGTCTATGGATGTGTGTCTGGGTGAGTGTCCCTGTGAGTGTCCGGGTGAGTGTGTGTGTTCGGTTATACCTGTGGGTCCACGAGGCAATCTGTGTTCCCTCAGATGGTCTTCCTTATCACAGTTTGTGTCTATGGATGTGTGTCTGAGTGAGTGTCCTGGTGAGTGTGTGTGTGTGTGAGTGTCCGGGTTTATGTGTAGTTTGGTTTCTGGAACCATTTGTGTCCCTCCCTTCAACTCTTTTCCCTTATTCCCACCGTGGGTTCGAATCCCAGGTGATTAGACCTGCCCTAGGTCAATGGATCCAAGGTATCCATCCGTGGGCCTAACGGATTTCACCTCTTCCCCACTTTACTAGGAGTCAGGCTAATTCCAGCAACCCAGAGAACCTTTCGATACAGAGGCAGCTACAGGAGGGGACCACATAAATTAGTGCCCTGTAGTTACGTAACCGTTCCGACAGGCTCGATCGCAATCTATCCAGATGAGAACACGTTCTCATCCGACTAGACCTCGCTGGAGTCGCTGTTTGTCTCAAATTTGGACCCTTTATTTATAGTTAGTATTTTTGGTGTATTAATTGATGTGTATTAATTTGTTAATGACTTAGGTAAAGTGATTTGGAGGGAGAGAGGGAGGGGGGGGGGTTGGCGTGAGTAGTGTATTATACGAGATCGTGCTTGGGTTAGTATTCACCTTGTTGTGCTTGCGAGGGTTGAGCTTTGCTCTTTCGGCCCAGCTCTCAACTGTCAATCAATCAATCAATCAACTATTACTAACTTGTAACTAACAAAAAATTTTCCACACACACACACACGGGACCAAAGAGCCAGAGCTCAACCCCCGCAAGCACAACTAGGTGAGTACACACACACACACACACACACACACACACACACACACACACACACACACACACACACACACAGGAAGCAGCCCATAACAGCTGTTTAAATCCCAGGTACCTATTTACTGCTATGTAACAGGAACAACAGGGTGAAAGAAACTGCCTAGTTTAGTTTCTGCCATCACTGGAGGATCGAACACGGACGCTAGGATTACGAGTTGAGAGCGCTGTCTACTCAGCTGTCAGGCCCCGTAGTGCGTGTACTCGTCAAAAACATAATTTGGGAGAGGTTAGGGGAAAGGAATGATGCTTCCTGGGTTGGGGAGTTGGTGTGGGGTTAGTCACTTGGTGGCCTTGGACCTGTGGGGGAGGGGGGCGAGGGGGTGGCCAGTTATGAATTTAATGATTGAATTTGTTAAGATAGGGTATTTATGTAAAAGACGCTGTGAATAGATAGTAACAAAAGTGTTCCTGACTGCTGTAAGGTAGTGAGTAACTGACTTGTATGTTAGAAAAATGAATGCTTACTAGAAAATTACCTTTTCTTTGAAAATATTTTTTTGCAAAATAAGTACAAGTTATTTTGTAAACAAAATATGATTATTTTCCTTTAATAAACACACATGAACACAAATGGTCCTCGGGAGTCAGAGAGATTGAGAATGAACAGCAAAATAGTAACAAAAAAATGAGACAATGATGGGATACTATTTAATTCAAACATAAACCTGTTAAGTATGTAAATTACAGTACCCTAAACACGCGTTCACGTACATATGTCAATCAATTTACATAAATAAACATTCACTAATATGTTCCTTTAACAATGGACACATAGATAATTACCATACACGTGTCAGTCCAATTGCAGGTACACATAGACACACATAGCTGCACTTGTCTGTCGCTCCTGACAATAGTAAACATGTAACAAAAAATGTGACAATGATGGGACACTATGTCATTCAAACGTACACACGCTAACATTATAAATTACAGTAACACTAAACACGCGTACATGTATATATGTCATTCAATTTACATAAAAAAACATTCACTAATATGTTCCTTTTACAATTAACACATAGATAATTACCGTACACATGTCAGTCCAATTGCAGGTACACATAAACACACATAGCTGCACTTGTCTGTCGCTCCTGACAATAGTATACATAGGTATACACACAAAACAGTCCTTTATCAACTAATGTGTGTGTGTGTGTGTGTGTGTGTGTGTGTGTGTGTATTTATTCCTTGTATTTATTATTTGTGTCTGCAAATTCGAGTTATTAGCTCTTGGACCCCGCCTTTCTAACAAATGTATTTTGCCTCCTTTATATCAACTACATTTATTTCTCACTAACACACACACACACACAGTGGAAATAGGAGGCCAGACACAGGATACAGAATAGGAGATGAAGAACTTAATGAAACGGACTGAGAGAAAGATCTAGGAGTTGATATCACACCAAACTTGTCTCCTGAAGCCCACATAAAAAGAATAACGTCTGCGGCATATGCGAGACTGCCTAACATCAGAACAGCCTTCAGGAACCTGTGTGAGGAATCATTCAGAATCTTGTACACCACATATGTAAGACCAATCCTGGAGTATGCGGCCCCAGCATGGAGCCCGTATCTTGTCAAGCACAAGATGA
Source organism: Procambarus clarkii (assembly GCF_040958095.1). NCBI lineage: Eukaryota > Metazoa > Arthropoda > Malacostraca > Decapoda > Cambaridae > Procambarus > Procambarus clarkii. The sequence continues at coordinate 17,702 of NW_027189845.1, read as the reverse complement.
AGCAGGAAAAAGTCCAAAGGTATGCCACTAGACTAGTCCCAGAACTAAGAGGCATGAGTTACGAGGAAAGGCTGCGGGAAATGCACCTTACGGCACTGGAAGACAGAAGAGTAAGGGGAGACATGATCACAACCTACACAACCCTCAGAGGAATCGATCGGGTAAACAAGGATTAACTATTCAACACTGGTGGGACGCAAACAAGGGGACACAGGTGTTAACTGAGTACCCACATGAGCCACAGAGACGTTAGAAGTAACTTTTTCAGTGTCAGAGTAGTTAACGGATGGAATGCATTAAGCAGTGATGTGGTGGAGGCTGACTCCATACACAGTTTCAAATGTAGATATGATTGAGCCCAGTAGGCTCAGGAATCTGTACACCAGTTGATTGACAGTTGAGAGGTGGGACCAAAGAACCATAGCTCAACCCCCGCATGCACAAATAGGTGAGTACACACACACACACACGCGCGAACTAGTAGCCAACTGTCTAAATGGAGAGAGTTTATTGGTTGTAATTCTTATGGTCCCCGTTCGAATCCCGGTTGACGCAAGAGGAAATCGGCAGATATTCTTTAACCTGATTCACCTGTTCATCTAGCACAAATGTATCTATCAATGTAGACCTTTATTTATCTATTTATAATTGTCAATCCATCAATCAATCTTCCCATAAACCAACAATTTTTCATTATATACATCTATCTTACTATGTATCCGTCCATCTACTCGACTGTTTATCCATCCATCTACTCATCTGTCTTTTCATTCATCAACTCATCAATGGATCCGTCTATCCGTCAATGTATATATTTATCAATCAACGTATCCATCCATATATCTATCTATTACTATTTATATCTATCTCTCTATCTATTTGTATCCGTCGATCCTACTAACTCATTTTCCATTAATCTATCCATTTATCATTCTACTCATCTATCAATCTATTTATTCATCTACTTCTCTTTCCATCTATCCATCTACTCATCTATCTAACCATTAATCTATCTACATCCTCCCCACTCCGTCTCCTATCGTTTTCCCAAACTCCCTCCTCCCGTACCGGCTCCTTTTTTCCACCCTCCCGTAACCCTGCTCATCCTCCCTCCTTCTGCCCTTCCCATACCCGCCCCTATTCCATCCAGCCCTTCCCATCGTCTTAACTCTCGGGGCAGTTCTTTACCTTCGTTCTCACTCCTTCCGCCGTTTCTCACTCTCGCCCTCCTTACTGTCTTCCTTCCCTCCCTCCCTCCCGCTGCTAGTCCTTCCCTTCTTACCCTTCCCATAGTCCTCCCTCCCAGCACCAGTCCTTCCCATCGTCTTCTTACCTCCCCCAGTGCCTCCTTCACTCCCTCTTCATCCCTCTTTCACCTCACCTACACCTCTTCCCCTGTTCTCCCTCTTTATACCACCTCTAAATCTCCCGCCCCCCCCACCGGCTTTGTACCTCTTTCCTCTCACAAAAATTAGGATCAATAGGACCAAAATTACACTACTTTATGTGTTTAATTTAAGGAAATCATTTTTTCTGATTACGAAAAAGTCTTCAACCATCTCCAGTAATAATTCACAATTAACCTTAATTGAATCAACAGGGAGAGAGGGGGGGAGGGGTGAGAATAAATAATAATTATTCCAAAATACTTAATACTTTAACTAATGTCTACACCTACCATCCTATGTCCGTTCCCTACCTCAGACCATTTCCCCTCTAATTTGGTAAAAATAAGCCTTAATAATATAATAATAAATATATTCAAAAAAATCTGTGGATAGCTACAGCCTCCAGCATATATATATATATATATATATATATATATATATATATATATATATATATATATATATATATATATATATATATATATATATATATATTTATATATATATATATATATATATATATATATATATATATATATATATATATATATATATATATATATATATATATATAAGCCCATAAGCAATCCAGTTGGGATCGCCCCATTGCCGACAAAGTAGCTCCAACATTACTGTAGGCTGTGACAACACCACATGCTACTGCCCGACTTAGAGCTGTAGCAGCTCCCCATGCCCGGGACTTGCTATTAGCAACCCCCAATATCAGCTACTAGCACTCGTCTCACCACAGGCCCTCTGAATGGCTGTGGCTCTCCGCCTCACTGCCCGAATCCACACCGAATACAGGGGTTTTGGTGGCGAGGCAGTGGCCGACAGGTACGGACGACATGGCCTTCTCTGCCAAAGGACAGGAGGATGGCATGCAAGACACAGCGATGTTAACGACATTATAAAGAGAAGCCTTATCACGGAAGGTTGTCCAGCAGAGAGAGAGTCCCGTTCCCTATTGCCCCGCAACTCTGATGAGCCTGTTGGTCGCCCAGATGGGATCACGGTGAACCCCTGGAAGAATAGTAGACAGTTGGTGTGGGACTACGCTTGCGTTTCAACTTTAGTCAACACCTATGTTAACTTCAGTGCTGTTCAGGCAGGAGGTGCTGCCAATCACTGGGAAGCAGCCAAGTCACATAAAAACGGAGACCTTGATCACTACTACAATTTTGTCCCCATTGCCTCAGAGACACTTGGTGCCTGGGGTAAAAGTGCTGCAAGTTTTTTGAAGGAGCTGGGGTCCAAGCTAATTGAAACAACTAGAGACCCTACAGCCGTCAGTTTTCTCTTTCAGCGCTTTAGTGTGGAGATCCAGAGTGGAATTGCTCACAGCATCCATGCTTCCTGCCCGCAATCCGAGGAGCTGGATGAGCTGGGGAGTTGTAATATAAATATTATGATTAAATTGTATTTATTTTTTCGTTTCGTTGCCTTATTTATCATTAATTTTTAAATTTTCGGTATAAAAATTTATTTTTGTGTCTATGGATGTCTGTCTGTGTGTTTGTTTGAGTGTCCCTGTGAGTGTTTGTCCGGTTATACCTGTGGGTCCACGAGGCCATCTGTGTCCCCTCAGATGGTCTCCCTTATCACAGTTTTTGTCTATAGATGTGTGTCTGTGTGAGTGTTCGGGTGAGTGTGTGTCCGGTTATACCTGTGAGTCCACGAGGCCATCTGTGTCCCCTCAGATGGTCTCCCTTATCACACTTTTTGTCTATAGATGTGTGTCTGTGTGAGTGTTCGGGTGAGTGTGTGTCCGGTTATACCTATGAGTCCACGAGGCCATCTGTGTCCCCTCAGATGGTCTTCTTTATCACAGTTTGTGTCTATGGATGCAGGCGATGAGTCACAATAACGCGGCTAAAGTATGTTGACCAGACCACACACTAGAAGTTGAAGGAACGACGACGTTTCGGTAAGTCCTTGACCATTCTCAAGTCGACTGAGAATGTGTCTATGGATGTGTGTCTGGGTGAGTGCCCCTGTGAGTGTCCGGGTGAGTGTGTGTGTTCGGTTATACCTGTGGGTCCACGAGGCAATCTGTGTTCCCTCAGATGGTCTTCCTTATCACAGTTTGTGTCTATGGATGTGTGTCTGAGTGAGTGTCCCTGTGAGTGTCCTGGTGAGTGTGTGTGTGTGTGTGTGTGAGTGTCCGAGTTTATGTGTAGTTTGGTTTCTGGAACCATTTGTGTCCCTCCCTTCAACTCTTTCCCTTATTCCCACCGTGGGTTCGAATCCCAGGTGATTAGACCTGCCCTAGGTCAATGGATCCAAGGTATCCATCCGTGGGCCTAACGGATTTCACCTCTTCCCCACTTTACTAGGAGTCAGGCTAATTCCCGCAACCCAGAGAACCTTTCGATACAGAGGCAGCTACAGGAGGGGACCACATAAATTAGTGCCCTGTAGTTACGTAACCGTTCCGACAGGCTCGATCGCAATCTATCCAGATGAGAACACGTTCTCATCCGACTAGACCTCGCTGGAGTCGCTGTTTGTCTCAAATTTGGACCCTTTATTTATAGTTAGTATTTTTGGTGTATTAATTGATGTGTATTAATTTGTTAATGACTAAGGTAGAGTGATTTGGGGGGAGAGAGGGAGGGGGGGGGTTGGCGTGTGTAGTGTATTATACGAGATCGTGCTTGGGTTAGTATTCACCTTGTTGTGCTTGCGAGGGTTGAGCTTTGCTCTTTCGGCCCAGCTCTCAACTGTCAATCAATCAATCAATCAACTATTACTAACTTGTAACTAACAAAAAATTTTCCACACACACACACACGGGACCAAAGAGCCAGAGCTCAACCCCCGCAAGCACAACTAGGTGAGTACACACACACACACACACACACACACACACACACACACACACACACACACACACACACACACACACACACACACACACACACACACACACACACACACACACACACACACACACACACACACACACACACACACACACACACACACACACACACACACACACACACACACACACACAGGAAGCAGCCCATAACAGCTGTTTAAATCCCAGGTACCTATTTACTGCTAGGTAACAGGAACAACAGGGTGAAAGAAACTGCCTAGTTTAGTTTCTGCCATCACTGGAGGATCGAACACGGACGCTAGGATTACGAGTTGAGAGCGCTGTCTACTCAGCTGTCAGGCCCCGTAGTGCGTGTACTCGTCAAAAACATAATTTGGGAGAGGTTAGGGGAAAGGAATGATGCTTCCTGGGTTGGGGAGTTGGTGTTGGGTTAGTCACTTGGTGGCCTTGGACCCGTGGGGAAGGGGGGCGAGGGGGTGGCCAGTTATGAATTTAATGATTGAATTTGTTAAGATAGGGTATTTATGTAAAAGACGCTGTGAATAGATAGTAACAAAAGTGTTCCTGACTGCTGTAAGGTAGTGAGTAACTGACTTGTATGTTAGAAAAATGAATGCTTACTAGAAAATTACCTTTTCTTTGAAAATATTTTTTTGCAAAATAAGTACAAGTTATTTTGTAAACAAAATATGATTATTTTCCTTTAATAAACACACATGAACACAAATGGTCCTCGGGAGTCAGAGAGATTGAGAATGAACAGCAAAATAGTAACAAAAAAATGAGACAATGATGGGATACTATTTAATTCAAACATAAACCTGTTAAGTATGTAAATTACAGTACCACTAAACACGCGTTCACGTACATATGTCAATCAATTTACATAAATAAACATTCACTAATATGTTCCTTTAACAATGGACACATAGATAATTACCATACACGTGTCAGTCCAATTGCAGGTACACATAGACACACATAGCTGCACTTGTCTGTCGCTCCTGACAATAGTAAACATGTAACAAAAAATGTGACAATGATGGGACACTATGTCATTCAAACGTACACACGCTAACATTATAAATTACAGTAACACTAAACACGCGTACATGTATATATGTCATTCAATTTACATAAAAAAACATTCACTAATATGTTCCTTTTACAATTAACACACAGATAATTACCGTACACATGTCAGTCCAATTGCAGGTACACATAAACACACATAGCTGCACTTGTCTGTCGCTCCTGACAATAGTATACATAGGTATACACACAAAACAGTCCTTTATCAACTAATGTGTGTGTGTGTGTGTGCGTGTGTATTTATTCCTTGTATTTATTATTTGTGTCTGCAAATTCGAGTTATTAGCTCTTGGACCCCGCCTTTCTAACAAATGTATTTTGCCTCTTTTATATCAACTACATTTATTTCTCACTAACACACACACACACACAGTGGAAACAGGAGGCCAGACACAGGATACAGAATAGGAGATGAAGAACTTAATGAAACGGACTGAGAGAAAGATCTAGGAGTTGATATCACACCAAACCTGTCTCCTGAAGCCCACATAAAAAGAATAACGTCTGCGGCATATGCGAGACTGCCTAACATCAGAACAGCCTTCAGGAACCTGTGTAAGGAATCATTCAGAATCTTGTACACCACATATGTAAGACCAATCCTGGAGTATGCGGCCCCAGCATGGAGCCCGTATCTTGTCAAGCACAAGATGAAGCAGGAAAAAGTCCAAAGGTATGCCACTAGACTAGTCCCAGAACTAAGAGGCATGAGTTACGAGGAAAGGCTGCGGGAAATGCACCTTACGGCACTGGAAGACAGAAGAGTAAGGGGAGACATGATCACAACCTACACAACCCTCAGAGGAATCGATCGGGTAAACAAGGATAAACTATTCAACACTGGTGGGACGCAAACAAGGGGACACAGGTGTTAACTGAGTACCCACATGAGCCACAGAGACGTTAGAAGTAACTTTTTCAGTGTCAGAGTAGTTAACGGATGGAATGCATTAAGCAGTGATGTGGTGGAGGCTGACTCCATACACAGTTTCAAATGTAGATATGATTGAGCCCAGTAGGCTCAGGAATCTGTACACCAGTTGATTGACAGTTGAGAGGTGGGACCAAAGAACCATAGCTCAACCCCCGCATGCACAAATAGGTGAGTACACACACACACACGCGCGCGAACTAGTAGCCAACTGTCTAAATGGAGAGAGTTTATTGGTTGTAATTCTTATGGTCCCCGTTCGAATCCCGGTTGACGCAAGAGGAAATCGGCAGATATTCTTTAACCTGATTCACCTGTTCATCTAGCACAAATGTATCTATCAATGTAGACCTTTATTTATCTATTTATAATTGTCAATCCATCAATCTATCTTCCCATAAACCAACAATTTTTCATTATATACATCTATCTTACTATGTATCCGTCCATCTACTCGACTGTTTATCCATCCATCTACTCATCTGTCTTTTCATCCATCAACTCATCTATGGATCCGTCTATCCGTCAATGTATATATTTATCAATCAACGTATCCATCCATATATCTATCTATTACTATTTATATCTATCTCTCTATCTATTTGTATCCGTCGATCCTACTAACTCATTTTCCATTAATCTATCCATTTATCATTCTACTCATCTATCAATCTATTTATTCATCTACTTCTCTTTCCATCTATCCATCTACTCATCTATCTAACCATTAATCTATCTACATCCTCCCCACTCCGTCTCCTATCGTTTTCCCAAACTCCCTCCTCCCGTACCGGCTCCTTCTTTTTTCCACCCTCCTGTAACCCTGCTCATCCTCCCTCCTTCTGCCCTTCCCATACCCGCCCCTATTCCATCCAGCCCTTCCCATCGTCTTAACTCTCGGGGCAGTTCTTTACCTTCGTTCTCACTCCTTCCGCCGTTTCTCACTCTCGCCCTCCTTACTGTCTTCCTTCCCTCTCTCCCTCCCGCTGCTAGTCCTTCCCTTCTTACCCTTCCCATAGTCCTCCCTCCCAGCACCAGTCCTTCCCATCGTCCTCTTACCTCCCCCAGTGCCTCCTTCACTCCCTCTTCATCCCTCTTTCACCTCACCTACACCTCTTCCCCTGTTCTCCCTCTTTATACCACCTCTAAATCTCCCGCCCCCCCACCTGCTTTGTACCTCTTCCCTCTCACAAAAATTAGGATCAATAGGACCAAAATTAAACTACTTTATGTGTTTAATTTAAGGAAATCATTTTTTCTGATTACGAAAAAGTCTTCAACCATCTCCAGTAATAATTCACAATTAACCTTAATTGAATCAACAGGGAGAGAGGGGGGGAGGGGTGAGAATAAATAATAATTATTCCAAAATACTTAATACTTTAACTAATGTCTACACCTACCATCCTATGTCCGTTCCCTACCTCAGACCATTTCCCCTCTAATTTGGTAAAAATAAGCCTTAATAATATAATAATAAATATATTCAAAAAAATCTGTGGATAGCTACAGCCTCCAGCATATATATATATATATATATATATATATATATATATATATATATATATATATATATATATATATATATATATATATATATATATATATATATATATATATATATATATATATATATTTATATATATATATATATATATATATATATATATATATATATATATATATATATATATATATATATATATATATATATATATATATATATAAGCCCATAAGCAATCCAGTTGGGATCGCCCCATTGCCGACAAAGTAGCTCCAACATTACTGTAGGCTGTGACAACACCACATGCTACTGCCCGACTTAGAGCTGTAGCAGCTCCCCATGCAGGGGACTTGCTATTAGCAACCCCCAATATCAGCTACTAGCACTCGTCTCACCACAGGCCCTCTGAATGGCTGTGGCTCTCCGCCTCACTGCCCGAATCCACACCGAATACAGGGGTTTTGGTGGCGAGGCAGTGGCCGACAGGTACGGACGACATGGCCTTCTCTGCCAAAGGACAGGAGGATGGCATGCAAGACACAGCGATGTTAACGACATTATAAAGAGAAGCCTTATCACGGAAGGTTGTCCAGCAGAGAGAGAGTCCCGTTCCCTATTGCCCCGCAACTCTGATGAGCCTGTTGGTCGCCCAGATGGGATCACGGTGAACCCCTGGAAGAATAGTAGACAGTTGGTGTGGGACTACACTTGCGTTTCAACTTTAGTCAACACCTATGTTAACTTCAGTGCTGTTCAGGCAGGAGGTGCTGCCAATCACTGGGAAGCAGCCAAGTCACATAAAAACGGAGACCTTGATCACTACTACAATTTTGTCCCCATTGCCTCAGAGACACTTGGTGCCTGGGGTAAAAGTGCTGTAAGTTTTTTGAAGGAGCTGGGGTCCAAGCTAATTGAAACAACTAGAGACCCTACAGCCGTCAGTTTTCTCTTTCAGCGCCTTAGTGTGGAGATCCAGAGTGGAATTGCTCACAGCATCCATGCTTCCTGCCCGCAATCCGAGGAGCTGGATGAGCTGGGGAGTTGTAATATAAATATTATGATTAAATTGTATTTATTTTTTCGTTTCGTTGCCTTATTTATCATTAATTTTTAAATTTTCGGTATAAAAATTTATTTTTGTGTCTATGGATGTCTGTCTGTGTGTTTGTTTGAGTGTCCCTGTGAGTGTTTGTCCGGTTATACCTGTGGGTCCACGAGGCCATCTGTGTCCCCTCAGATGGTCTCCCTTATCACAGTTTTTGTCTATAGATGTGTGTCTGTGTGAGTGTTCGGGTGAGTGTGTGTCCGGTTATACCTGTGAGTCCACGAGGCCATCTGTGTCCCCTCAGATGGTCTCCCTTATCACACTTTTTGTCTATAGATGTGTGTCTGTGTGAGTGTTCGGGTGAGTGTGTGTCCGGTTATACCTATGAGTCCACGAGGCCATCTGTGTCCCCTCAGATGGTCTTCTTTATCACAGTTTGTGTCTATGGATGCAGGCGATGAGTCACAATAACGCGGCTAAAGTATGTTGACCAGACCACACACTAGAAGTTGAAGGAACGACGACGTTTCGGTAAGTCCTTGACCATTCTCAAGTCGACTGAGAATGTATCTATGGATGTGTGTCTGGGTGAGTGTCCCTGTGAGTGTCCGGGTGAGTGTGTGTGTTCGGTTATACCTGTGGGTCCACGAGGCAATCTGTGTTCCCTCAGATGGTCTTCCTTATCACAGTTTGTGTCTATGGATGTGTGTCTGAGTGAGTGTCCCTGTGAGTGTCCTGGTGAGTGTGTGTGTGTGTGTGTGTGTGTGTGAGTGTCCGGGTTTATGTGTAGTTTGGTTTCTGGAACCATTTGTGTCCCTCCCTTCAACTCTTTTCCCTTATTCCCACCGTGGGTTCGAATCCCAGGTGATTAGACCTGCCCTAGGTCAATGGATCCAAGGTATCCATCCGTGGGCCTAACGGATTTCACCTCTTCCCCACTTTACTAGGAGTCAGGCTAATTCCAGCAACCCAGAGAACCTTTCGATACAGAGGCAGCTACAGGAGGGGACCACATAAATTAGTGCCCTGTAGTTACGTAACCGTTCCGACAGGCTCGATCGCAATCTATCCAGATGAGAACACGTTCTCATCCGACTAGACCTCGCTGGAGTCGCTGTTTGTCTCAAATTTGGACCTTTTATTTATAGTTAGTATTTTTGGTGTATTAATTGATGTGTATTAATTTGTTAATGACTTAGGTAGAGTGATTTGGGGGGAGAGAGGGAGGGGGGGGGGTTGGCGTTTGTAGTGTATTATACGAGATCGTGCTTGGGTTAGTATTCACCTTGTTGTGCTTGCGAGGGTTGAGCTTTGCTCTTTCGGCCCAGCTCTCAACTGTCAATCAATCAATCAATCAACTATTACTAACTTGTAACTAACAAAAAATTTTCCACACACACACACACGGGACCAAAGAGCCAGAGCTCAACCCCCGCAAGCACAACTAGGTGAGTACACACACACACACACACACACACACACACACACACACACACACACACACACACACACACACACACACACACACACACACACACACACACACACCAAATCAGATCCCCAAAAGATCACCAAATCACACATCCCCAAATCAGCCGCCCCTGCTTATCTCCCCAGCACATCCCTTGACCCCTCTGACCCCACTGGAGTCAAATTCATCCCACATTCCAAGGACCCCCTCATCACCTCAACCCCCAAAACCCGTCCAGCCCTCATCCCCTCAACCCCCAAAACCCACCCAGCTCTCATCCCCTCAACCCCCAAAACCCATCCAGACCTCATCCCCTCAACCCCAAGAACCCACCCAGACCTCATCCCCTCAACACCCAAAGCCTACCCTGCCCTCACCCCTCCTCATCCCCTCTCCTTCCATGTGACCCCCCACCCTTGCGAGGGAGGTGGGAGGTCCCCCCAACCCCCTCTATCCCTCCCCCTCCCAACCTCTCAACCTCTATCTGTCTCCCAACCTTACGCTATCTCCCAACCCCTCTATGCCCTCCCTAATCTTCAGACCCAGTATGCCCTTCCTACTCCAGACCTACCTACCCAGGCCCTACCCCAGACCCTCCTACCTACCTTCCTAGAAGCCCAGCCCCCAGTAGCCCCCAAGCACCCCTCCTGAACTCTTTCACCCCCCATACACCCCCCGGACCCCCCCAGACACCCCCCGGATCCCCCCGGACATCCCCCGGACCCTCCCCGCCCCCAGTCATCCCCCAGACACCCCCCAGATCCCCCGGATCCCCTCTGCCCCCAGTCACCCCCCAGACATCCCCCAGATCCCCCCAGACCCCCAGAGAAAGGGAGAACTCTGGTACAAGAGTTTCCATGAAGAATCTCAAGGTTTGGTACACCAATGCTGATGGGGTATCTAATAAAGCAGAAGAGATAAAAGAAAGAGTGAGTGAAGCAGATCCTGACATAGTTGCAATTGTGGAAACTAAAATTAATGACATGATCTCAGATGCAATCTTTCCTGAAGGGTACCAGGTGATACGAAAAGAGAGGACACAGAAACAGGGAGGGGGAGTAGCACTCCTAATAAAGCGGAAATGGAAGTTTGAAGACCTGGGAAATCGAGTTACCAATGAGTGCACAAGCTTCATACATGGAACTCTGACAGTAGATGGGAGGAAGATTGTGATCATGGTAATCTACAATCCCCCACCAAACAGTAGAAGACCCAGGCAGGAGTATGATGACAACAACAAAGCATGTATAGATGAACTGCAGAAGGCAGCAACACTAGCCCACAGAATGAGAGCGAAGCTGCTGATCATGGGGGACCTAAATCATGGAGAGATAAATTGGGAATCAAGGAATCCCCATGGAGGGGACGAAACGTGGGGAGCAAAATTAGTAGATGTTATAGACAGGAATTTCCTGACACAACATGTGAAGGAAGACACAAGGGAAAGAGGAGGAGATGCACCGAGCCTATTAGACCTGATTTTCACCCAGAACGTAGAAGATATCGAGAATTTAGAGCATGAAATACCTCTAGGGGCCAGTGACCATTGTGTCCTAGTCTTTGACTACATGATGGAATTCAAACTTATGACCATGGGACAAGAGATCTGGGAAAGGAGAGCTGACTACAGGAAAGGGGACTATATGAGGATGAGGGACTATCTGGGTGAAGTGCAGTGGGAGGAAGAAATTAGAGGAAAAACAGTCCAAGATATGATGGACCTAGTCATACAGAAATGCCAGGAGGCCGAAGAGAGATTTATACCAACGGTAAAGGGAAAAAATAAGAAGGAATATAATAACCCATGGTTTAATAGACAGTGTCAGGAAGCAAAAATGGCCAGCAGGCGGGAGTGGAGGAAGTACAGAAGACAAAGAACAGAGGACAACAGAAGCAGATACAACAGAGCTAGGAACGATTACATTAACATAAGACGAACATCGGAAAGGGACTATGAGAACGATATTGCAATCAAAGCGAAAAAACAACCTAAGTTACTACACAGTCATATAAGAAGAAAAATGTCGGTGAACGACCAAGTGACAAGACTAAGGAAGACAGAGGGGGCATATACTGAAAGTGACAAGGAAATCTGCGAGGCACTGAATGCCAGTTTCCATGGAGTGTTCACTACCGAGCCTGAGCAGCTCCCATTGTTGGAAGGGGTTACCCTAGATGAAAGACTATCAGATATAGAGGTGACAGCAGAGGAGGTAATGAAACAGTTGACAACTCTAGATGCAACTAAAGCAGTTGGACCAGACAAAGTATCACCGTGGATACTAAAAGAAGCAGCACAGGCCCTCAGCGTGCCTCTGGCAATGATCTTTAATGAGTCACTTATGTCAGGAGAATTGCCCAGTTGCTGGAAGAAGGCAAATGTCGTGCCGATCTTCAAGAAAGGAGATAGGGAGGAGGCACTTAACTACAGACCTGTATCACTGACAAGCATCCCCTGTAAAATACTGGAAAGAATAATTAGGCTACGACTGGTTGCACACCTGGAGAACATTAGGTTTGTGAACAAACATCAACATGGGTTCTGGACAGGGAAATCGTGCCTAACAAACCTTCTGGAATTCTATGATAAAATAACGAGGATAAGACAGGACAGAGATGGTTGGGCAGACTGCATATTTCTGGACTGCCAAAAAGCCTTTGATACAGTACCGCACATGAGACTGCTGTTCAAGCTCGAGAGGCAGGCGGGGGTGGGGGGAAAGGTCCTAGAATGGATAAGGAACTACCTAACAGGAAGGAGCCAAAGAGTTACGGTGAGGGGCGAGAAGTCGGACTGGCGAACAGTAACAAGTGGAGTACCACAAGGATCGGTGCTGGGACCAATTCTATTTCTTGTATATGGTAACGACATGTTTACAGGCGTAGAGTCCTACATGTCGATGTTTGCGGATGATGCAAAGTTGATGAGAAGAGTTGTGACAGATGAGGATTGCAGGATCCTCCAAGAGGACCTGAACAGATTGCAGAGATGGTCAGAGAAATGGCTACTAGAATTCAACACGAGCAAATGTAAAGTTATGGAAATGGGACTAGGAGATAGGAGACCAAAGGGACAGTACACAATGAAGGGGAACAGCCTACCTGTAACGACGCGTGAAAGAGGACCTGGGGGTGGATGTAACACCTAATCTATCTCCTGAGGCACATATTAATAGGATAACGACAGCAGCGTACTCTACACTGGCAAAAGTTAGAACATCATTCAGAAACCTAAGTAAGGAGGCATTTAGGGCGCTTTACACTGCCTACGTAAGGCCAGTCTTAGAGTATGCCGCCTCATCATGGAGTCCCCATCTGAAGAAGCATATAATGAAACTGGAAAAGGTTCAGAGGATTGCAACGAGACTCGTCCCAGAGCTACGAGGGATGGGGTATGAAGAGCGCCTGAGGGAACTGTGCCTTACGACACTAGAAAGAAGAAGGGAGAGGGGGGACATGATAGGAACGTATAAGATACTCAGAGGAATTGACAGAGTGGACATAGACGAAATGTTCACACGGAATAGTAACAGAACGAGAGGACATGGATGGAAGCTTGAAACTCAGATGAGTCACAGAGATGTTAGGAAGTTTTCTTTTAGCGTGAGAGTAGTGGGGAAATGGAATGCACTCCAGGAACAGGTTGTGGAAGCAAATACTATTCATAATTTTAAAACCAGGTATGATAGGGAAATGGGACAGGAGTCATTGCTGTAAACAACCGATGCTCGAAAGGCGGGATCCAAGAGTCAATGCTCGATCCTGCAAGCACATATAGGTGAGTACATATAGGTGAGTACACACACACACACACACACACACACACACACACACACACACACACACACACACACACACACACACACACACACAGGAAGCAGCCCATAACAGCTGTTTAAATCCCAGGTACCTATTTACTGCTAGGTAACAGGAACAACAGGGTGAAAGAAACTGCCTAGTTTAGTTTCTGCCATCACTGGAGGATCGAACACGGACGCTAGGATTACGAGTTGAGAGCGCTGTCTACTCAGCTGTCAGGCCCCGTAGTGCGTGTACTCGTCAAAAACATAATTTGGGAGAGGTTAGGGGAAAGGAATGATGCTTCCTGGGTTGGGGAGTTGGTGTGGGGTTAGTCACTTGGTGGCCTTGGACCTGTGGGGGAGGGGAGCGAGGGGGTGGCCAGTTATGAATTTAATGATTGAATTTGTTAAGATAGGGTATTTATGTAAAAGACGCTGTGAATAGATAGTAACAAAAGTGTTCCTGACTGCTGTAAGGTAGTAAATAACTGACTTGTATGTTAGAAAAATGAATGCTTACTAGAAAATTACCTTTTCTTTGAAAATATTTTTTTGCAAAATAAGTACAAGTTATTTTGTAAACAAAATATGATTATTTTCCTTTAATAAACACACATGAACACAAATGGTCCTCGGGAGTCAGAGAGATTGAGAATGAACAGCAAAATAGTAACAAAAAAATGAGACAGTGATGGGATACTATTTAATTCAAACAAAAACCTGTTAAGTATGTAAATTACATTACCACTAAACACGCGTTCACGTACATATGTCAATCAATTTACATAAATAAACATTCACTAATATGTTCCTTTAACAATGGACACATAGATAATTACCGTACACGTGTCAGTCCAATTGCAGGTACACATAGACACACATAGCTGCACTTGTCTGTCGCTCCTGACAATAGTAAACATGTAACAAAAAATGTGACAATGATGGGACACTATGTCATTCAAACGTACACACGCTAACATTATAAATTACAGTAACACTAAACACGCGTACATGTATATATGTCATTCAATTTACATAAAAAAACATTCACTAATATGTTCCTTTTACAATTAACACACAGATAATTACCGTACACATGTCAGTCCAATTGCAGGTACTCATAAACACACATAGCTGCACTTGTCTGTCGCTCCTGACAATAGTATACATAGGTATACACACAAAACAGTCCTTTATCAACTAATGTGTGTGTGTGTGTATTTATTCCTTGTATTTATTATTTGTGTCTGCAAATTCGAGTTATTAGCTCTTGGACCCCGCCTTTCTAACAAATGTATTTTGCCTCTTTTATATCAACTACATTTATTTCTCACTAACACACACACACACACAGTGGAAACAGGAGGCCAGACACAGGATACAGAATAGGAGATGAAGAACTTAATGAAACGGACTGAGAGAAAGATCTAGGAGTTGATATCACACCAAACCTGTCTCCTGAAGCCCACATAAAAAGAATAACGTCTGCGGCATATGCGAGACTGCCTAACATCAGAACAGCCTTCAGGAACCTGTGTAAGGAATCATTCAGAATCTTGTACACCACATATGTAAGACCAATCCTGGAGTATGCGGCCCCAGCATGGAGCCCGTATCTTGTCAAGCACAAGATGAAGCAGGAAAAAGTCCAAAGGTATGTCACTAGACTAGTCCCAGAACTAAGAGGCATGAGTTACGAGGAAAGGCTGCGGGAAATGCACCTTACAGCACTGGAAGACAGAAGAGTTAGGGGAGACATGATCACAACCTACACAACCCTCAGAGGAATCGATCGGGTAAACAAGGATAAACTATTCAACACTGGTGGGACGCAAACAAGGGGACACAGGTGTTAACTGAGTACCCACATGAGCCACAGAGACGTTAGAAGTAACTTTTTCAGTGTCAGAGTAGTTAACGGATGGAATGCATTAAGCAGTGATGTGGTGGAGGCTGACTCCATACACAGTTTCAAATGTAGATATGATTGAGCCCAGTAGGCTCAGGAATCTGTACACCAGTTGATTGACAGTTGAGAGGTGGGACCAAAGAACCATAGCTCAACCCCCGCATGCACAAATAGGTGAGTACACACACACACGCGCGCGAACTAGTAGCCAACTGTCTAAATGGAGAGAGTTTATTGGTTGTAATTCTTATGGTCCCCGTTCGAATCCCGGTTGACGCAAGAGGAAATCGCCAGATATTCTTTAACCTAATTCACCTGTTCATCTAGCACAAATGTATCTATCAATGTAGACCTTTATTTAGCTATTTATAATTGTCAATCCATCAATCTATCTTCCCATAAACCAACAATTTTTCATTATATACATCTATCTTACTATGTATCCGTCCATCTACTCGACTGTTTATCCATCCATCTACTCATCTGTCTTTTCATCCATCAACTCATCTATGGATCCGTCTATCCGTCAATGTATATATTTATCAATCAACGTATCCATCCATATATCTATCTATTACTTTTTATATCTATCTCTCTATCTATTTGTATCCGTCGATCCTACTAACTCATTTTCCATTAATCTATCCATTTATCATTCTACTCATCTATCAATCTATTTATTCATCTACTTCTCTTTCCATCTATCCATCTACTCATCTATCTAACCATTAATCTATCTACATCCTCCCCACTCCGTCTCCTATCGTTTTCCCAACTCCCTCCTCCCGTACCGTATCCTTCTTTTTTCCACCCTCCCCGTAACCCTGTTCATCCTCCCTCCTTCTGCCTCTTCCCATACCCGCCCCTATTCCATCCCGCCCTTCCCATCGTCTTAACTCTCGGGGGCAGTTCTTTACCTTCGTTCTCAATCCTTCCGCCGTTTCTCACGCTAGCCCTCCTTACTGTCTTCCTTCCACTCCCTCCCCGCTGCTAGTCCTTCCCTGTCTTACCCTTCCCATAGTCCTCCCTCCCAGCACCAAGTCCTTCCCATTCGTCCTCTTACCTCCCCCAGTGCCTCCTTCACTCCCTACTCATCCCTCTTTCACCTCACCTACACCTCTTCCCCTGTTTCTCCCTCTTATACCACCTCTAAATCTCCGCCCCCCACCGGCTTTGTACCTCTTCCCTCTCACAAAAATTAGGATCAATAGGACCAAAATTAAACTACTTTATGTGTTTAATTTAAGGAAATCATTTTTTCTGATTACGAAAAAGTCTTCAACCATCTCCAGTAATAATTCACAATTAACCTTAATTGAATCAACAGGGAGAGAGGGGGGGAGGGGTGAGAATAAATAATAATTATTCCAAAATACTTAATACTTTAACTAATGTCTACACCTACCATCCTATGTCCGTTCCCTACCTCAGACCATTTCCCCTCTAATTTGGTAAAAATAAGCCTTAATAATATAATACTAAATATATTCAAAAAAATCTGTGGATAGCTACAGCCTCCAGCATATATATCTATATATATATATATATATATATATATATATAATATATATTATATATATATATATATATATATATATATATATATATATATATATATATATATATATTATATATATATATATATATAATATATATATATTTATATATATATATATATATATATATATAATATATATATATATATATATATAGTATA